>NW_027069834.1:295811-393252 GCF_002906115.3 Quercus suber
TTTTGTTTCGTTTTTTTTTTTTTTTTTTTGGAATTAACGGGTGGCTTTCACCTCTAATTATATATATATATATATATACATATATATATATATATAATGGAACTGAAAACTGAAATTTTTTTTCTGAAAATACTGTATATAAATATAAAAGTTAGCTGAAATAATACAATAAGACTCATAAATAGTATCAAAAAGTACAGTAAGACTCATGAATAGTGACAAAAATAAGTTTAATAGTAAAATAAGTTGGCAAAAATAATCTTTACCAAACGGACACTTAATGATTACAAAAAAATTTATTTATTGTATTATGTAGTAGGGGCATAGGAGTAAATTTATACCAATTTCATTTTCCATTCTCTTATTTTTTTTCTCAACTAAACAAATAAATTTTTCATCTCTTCACTTTTACATCCTTCCAACCAAATACATATGAGAGAAAATTAAATATTTTCTATCCTCCCACTTTTCTATCATTTCTATATTTTCTATCCTCTCACTTTATACCACTCCAACCAAATGGACCCAAACATTTAGATTTTTTTATTTATTTATTTATTTTATATTGACATGAATTTTTTTCTTCTTTTCATCTATTATTTTAATGTAATTGGGACACCAGTAAATTTATACAAACTACATTTTTCTATTTTTTAAACTAAACAAAAGAGTTTTTCATCTCTTTATTTTTCCACTCTTCTAATCAAACACACATAAGAGAAAATTAAATATCTTCTATCTCCTAACTTTTCCATCCCGAGCCAAACAAAACCTTAGAAAACTATAAATATCCATTCCTCAAAAAAGAAAAACTAACATATCCTTACTACCTAATCGATAGGGATTAGGAATTAATGATCCTCCCAAATTTCCAATATCCCAATTGTTATGATGCACATGGTGAAAAAATAGAAATAATTTTTTTTGGGGGAGAAATTTAGAAATGAAATATGTTCATAAATACTGCTAGTTCTTTTTGGCTGAAAATATATAGCGATTTTTTTTTTTTTTTGGGTTAGTATAAATGTAAAATACATAGCTAGTTCTTAATACATTGTAATCTTAGAAGGAAAGAAATCATCCCAATATTACTGAAATCAGTGCTGACAGTCATATATGGACCAATGTTGAAAGCACAAGATTACATTACCATTTATGCACATATTTACATTCATGAGTATATTATATATTATGTATATATCCAAAAATTTAAAAGGATAAGAACAACAATTTTTAATTTCTTTTATATTAATTAAAAAAAAAACAAAAACAAAATAAAACAAAACAAGTTGACCAAGGAAATGAGTGCTACGTAATTGTCTGATCACATCATAAAGCTCAGATATACTGAAGACATGTACAACGTTGAGATTCTATTAAACATCGTGTTCTCAACGTCCATTTCTAGGAAGACGTGCGTTTGAGACTTGGAACCCAACATTTCCTGATTGATTTCCCTGCCTACATTGTAACTGGTGTGCACACACGTATACCTTTCTCGGCCTTTTGGCTAAGATCAAGTGTGCACACACGTTGTCCCAACACAACAGGTACAACAAACTCATTTCATCGTTCTATTTTTGTTTTTGTTTTTTTTTTTTTTATCTCAACGTAGCCAAGGTGATTGTTTTTTTCATTGGCACCTGAAAAATATTCTTGGGTTTTTTTTTGTTTGTTTGTTTGTTTGTTTTTTTTTTTTTTTTTTTTTTTGTTTTTGTTTTATGAAATAGAATTTGGTTTTGATAGGAAGCAAGAAAGAATGAGCCGTTGTTTTGGGTTTCGGAAGAAATGGAAGGATGTAAAGCTGAAGCTTGAGGATGAGGTCAGAGATATTAAGGATAATCGCAAGCCTGCAATAAAAATGTTCATGATGCATTATCTTCAGGTTGGTTTGTATGATTAATATATATGCATATTGACACAACTTTTTGATTGATTTTTATGGTTTTTTTTTTTGAAGATTTCCCATGTCTGAAGTTTTCGTTTCTCCATTACCATGTCTGAATTTTGCTTTTGATTTTTATGGGTTTTTGGAGATTTAATTACCATGTCTGAATCTTACTGCATTTAGACTTGTTCGGCGCGCTGCATGTAACTGAGGATGATGTTATGTTGACATTACTTAGATTCTAATGTATTAGGCCAAATGTGGAGAATATAACTCCAATGGGTCTGTGATCTTAGATTTTGTAGTAAATTCCAAGTGATGTGACATTACTTAAATTCTAATGTATTAGGCCAAGTGTGGAGAATATAACTCCAATGGATCTGTGATCTTAGATTTTGTAGTAAAATTCAAGTGGTGGTACTAAGCATATTCAATGACCCCTAAATGGGATTCTTGTTGATATATATAGTTTTTTAAAATTTTATTTATTTCTTTATAATAATAATAATTCGATAGTTGGAGAATGAAAGATTTAAATCCTGAATGTTTTTATAGAAAACACTAGAAAGTGTCAACTAATTGAGTTATAAGACTCTTTGTTGTTCTCTGGTTTTTGAGAAAATATCATATTTGTCATGTTTTGATGGTCCATATCATGATCCCTTGAGGATCATGACACTTTTACTTTAGTTGTTAAGGGATTAAGTAGTATTAAAAAAAGAAAAGAAAAGGAGAGATAAATAGCAACTTTATACTATAGATCGGCGCTGGTTTTTCAGATCAGCGTGTTTGGCTCAAGCATGGATGAGCAGTGCTCTTAGAATGCATAATCTCAAAAAAATTCAGTCTTGAGTTGCAAAACAAATATTACTTGATCTTAAATAGAGCCAGCCGTATCAGCTATTGAAATTCACTTTGCAAATAGGAAGATGCAATCCTTCTTAATATTATGTTTGAAGATGCAATTCATTTTATCACTGTCTTGCTGAAGCGGCCACATAGCCTTTGTCATTGCTTGCGCACTGGTAATACTGTATTTCCAATAAAAATTCAACAAATAGTTGGAATAGCCACTATACTTTACTAATTTCTGTCAGGATTGATCACTATTAGCCTAATTGTGTAGAGAAACGTGGAACCTTGTCTAATCCAAAGACTATTAGGATTCTGAGGTCTGAAAAGGAAAAGTTGGATTCAGATATCACATTACTAATTTTCACATATGCAAGAAATACTAGAATATATATTTCCTACCTAAAAGATAAGAGTTATGACCTTATAATTCTTGCGTTTCATGTGAATTGCGATGATCATAGGAATTGTAATTTTTTTAAATTTTCTCAAACGAATATCTAAATTTTCATGTATTTTATGGAATTAACAATTCAACCAAAGTCTTCCATACCGAACACACAGAATTTTATATTATCATAGTTTTTTCCCCACAATTATATAACTAACATATATGATTGATGCAAATAAAAGTAGTATCAATTATGTGATAAAATGACAATCGAGTAAAATTAGCAATTAGGTACAAATTCTTTAGATGCAATACATTTGATTCTCCAATTAAATCCAAACAAATGGCTGCTTTGAATTTGATTGTTATGAAAAAAGTAACTCTATTTTGTTTTGTTGGTGAATGAAACCATGTGTTCTTTTTTGATAAACAATGAAACTAAGCACATAACTATTTTGAATTTAATTGTTATGAAAAAAAGTAACTCTATTTTGTTTTGTTGGTGACTGAAACCATGTGTTCTTTTTAGATAAACAATGAAACCAAGCACATAACTATTTTGAATTTAAGTGTCTTTTAAAAAGATAAATAACTTAATTTCTCTTTTATTGGTAAATGAAACCACATGGTTTTTTTTTACCATGTGTTTGAATTTCATTGGAATTCTTGAAATTTAAACATGTCATTGATAACATAGTTATTAATTAATCTTTGATCTTTTTGAAATTTTGCAAGCATAAATGATATGATAAAAACATGCAATTCAATAATTATATTTTCAAAATTCATATCCAATAAAAAGATATATAAGGAATTTGAAGAAAAAAAACATTTTTTTTTTTTAATATTGTCGGGAATCTTGGGATACACCAAAATTTTCATATTCATTTTTACAACTACTTGGTAAGGTGATTCTAATTTTTTATTTTATTTTATTAAAGTACATGCTAAGTTAAGATTGATACTTATATTACTTTCTAGACAAAATCTGACTTCAAACTCGGTTGTAACTTAAAACTACAACTTCACTCAATATCTTTTTAATGAATGTGAGTTTTGACAAATTTACCATTGGATAACATTTTTTTCTTATATACTCCATGCTTGCAAAATTTTCAAAAAATCAAGATCAATAGCTATGACTATGTCATCAATCAAATGTTTAAATTTCAAATTTTTGTAATCTAAAATTATGCATAAAAAATAAGTGTATGAATCAAATAGTAAATAATATTCAATTAGCACAAAATTTGACATATATGTCAAAAAGCGTAAAAAATATATAATCCAGCAAATAAATTTTTAAAATATATAACCATATTAATTTTTTTAGTGAGAACTGTAACCATTAGTTATAACAAAGTTTGTAATCAAATTTTGTCCTTACTAGCGAGAGAGTAAAAAAAGAGTAGAGTAAAGTTTACGGGATATTAAACTTCATTCCAAATTGGCATCAAGTTATATCCATGAATGTGTAGTATCAATCTTAACTTACCATGTAGTTTTTTATTTTATTTTATATAAAATTAGAATCACTTACTACTTGTAAAGATGATTATGAAAATGTTGGTATCCCAACAATAGTAAAATAATAATAATAAAGAATGAGAGGTATCGTATTCGTATTGTTGTAGCTTGGAGAATTGAAAAAAAGAAAAGGTCCATTTGGGACAGCGAGCGAAGTAGCGAAACGATGACCGATCTCCTTTCTCCTTCACCTCTTCTTATGGTAAAAACATCGCATACGCATCCTCTCTCTCTCTCTCTCTCTGGTTTGAATAATGAAACCCCCAAAAAAGAAATTAAAAGAGAAAAGCGGCAACTCCTACACCCACCCCCCACACAGGTCCAACTCACACTCACCGCCCAATCAGACCTCGCCACGTCACACACCCACTGCTGTAAAGGCCTCTCCCCTCACGCACACAACTCTCTCTCTTTCTCAGTCTTTTTTTGCTTTTGCCAAACCAATACCAAACCAAAACCAAACCCTCTCTCTCTCTCTCTCTCTCTGAGCTCAGAACTTAACCGATGAGCTCGCCGGAATCTGACGTGTCCATCCCCCCCGATTCCCAAACCCTAAAAACCAAAACCGAGCAACTAAATTAAGCTCTTTGTACCCTCCTTTCAATAAATATAGAGGATCCTTTTATCTCTAAATTAAGCTCAGAAACAGACTCAACACTCTCACACACACACTATGTACGTGGTTCCGCCACCTCAACGATCGGATCCCGGGTCCGGATCCAACGATTTACGGGTCTACCAAGCCTGGAAAGGCAGCAATGTATATCCACTTTTCTTTTTCCCCCTTTTTTATCTTTCTCTCTCTTTTTCCCTTTCTATTTTTCTCATCTTTATTTCTAATTTTTCGTACAATATTGCTTTTCCTTTTAATAGATTAGAATCTGAACCGAGAATAATGCTCCGAGAATGTTTTTCTAGGAACCTATATATTTAGGTTATTTTTGGATTGAACAAATTCGCTAACTTTTTATTATCTCTCTTTTTTTTTTTTTTGGTGCCTAATTAGAGACAGTGAGAATAATTTGGTACCTCTTTTTTAGCAAACAACGATGATGTTTTCTACTGACCATTTCAATTGCTTTCTTTCAATTAATTTCGATTAGCTAGCCCATTCATTTCAATTATGTTTGTTGAGTGCCTTTATTATTATTAGAATGTAAGGTGGAGTATTATAAGTAGTTTAAGATTGTTCATTTAATTTTATTTCGAGCATGAGCCAAGTTAGATTACAAGCTCGGTTCATTTTTCTTGTCGAACAAGCTCAACCTTGTTCATGGGTTACTTGGTTAGCTTATTCTTTGAGAAATTGTAGTAGTTGAGTTAATTAAGATAGAATGCTTTTCGTTTATGAACTTTGTGAAAATTAGATTTTCCAACATTGTATTGTTAACAAGTATACATAGTTTTTACTACAAAATGGACTATTTATATTATCATAAATTATTTACAAACTTACACAATCATCCATAAAAACATTTACAAACTTATGCAATCCAATCCCAAGTCTATATAAGTATGTTTTTCTACATGTATGCATATAAAACATATAATTTATACTTAAATCAAACCTCACACTCATGAGCTTGCTTGTGAACACAATATTATGTTTGAGTTTGGCTTATTTAAAAGTCGATCCTAAATTTAGGCTTGAGCTTGGCTCATTTGCTAAATAGTCAAACATAAACAATTTTTTTTTCTCAAGTTGAGTCCAAGTTGTTCATAAACAGTTTATAAAGCCTTTGTTTCTTATTGTGTTTGAGGTTTGTAATTGCTTTTTGAAGATCATATGAAGAATAGTTCTATGGTTCTGCTAAGGAGTTAATTGTTGTCATTGCTCTTTTGCAGATATTTTTTCTTCGGGGAAGGTTCATATTTGGACCAGATGTTAGATCACTGGGATTGACCATATTTCTTATCGTTGCTCCTGTTGCAGTTTTCTGTGTCTTTGTTGCCAGAAAACTGATGGATGTCTATTCTAATCATTGGGGAGTATCAATAATGGTTGTTTCTGTTGTACTCACTATTTATGTGAGTTCTCTTTAACTACACACATATAGTATTTATTACTTTATTTTGCATTTTTTATTGTTTTCCAATGTTGTTGATGTTATGACATTTAATAAGGACCAGTTTGCTTTGGAATTCTTTGTACTGAAAAAAGATAAATTTCAAGTTTGTTTAGAATCTCCTTTTGGAATTAAGATATCAGCTACAGCATGTGGTGTAGCAGCCTTTAGTAGTCAGGATACATGAAAGGTCTAAAACCACCATGATTTTTACAAGATACAAACTGGATTAAATCATTATAATCTCCAACTTTTTCTAGGAAGTTTTCGTAGAAATGTGTTTCATCATTGCATGTTGAACAACAGAGTTTTGTGGTCTTTTTCTCATACAGAAATCTTGAATGAGATAGAATACAGAGTTTAGTTGATTATAATTTCTGCGAGCCCCTCCAATGTTCAAGGACAAGCCTTCTTGGTGTCTATGGAGTTCAGCTGCAGTGTTAATAGTTGGTACATTGCCCCATATGTCAGGAAAAACCTACCAACCAAGAACTGTTTGCATCTTTAAGGCCTCACATCTGGCCCAAGAGAGGAGAGAGAGAGAGGGAAGAGGGGAGGGGTGATTATATGGTTTGACTTATTTTGCCTTATCAAATGATGCTCCAATAGCCATCAATTTCTTTTTTTTATTGTTTGGATTACCTATACACAAAATCATTGCAAAAACTTTATGATGGATGTATTTTGAAATCAAAACTATTTGGCATGCTGACTTACCTGAACAAGAATATGCAGAGCAACTGTTGAGTCAAACTAGGTAGATCCTAGGTGAGAAAAATATGCTACCTCTACTTATGGTGGCTTGAGAGAAGCTTGTTTAGTGATGCAGGAGAGTTATCGGAATTAATGTTTCAGAATCTTTGCAAGGAGTAGAACCCCTTGTGTTTCTGCATTTGATATTTTTTCTTTAGTGCATGGGCTTCACAGCCACTGATGTACTTGTTTGTGTGTGTGTGGATAATGACAAGTAGTAACTTATAGTGATATAGATACATAACATACTAGGAGGAATCAATTACAGAAATAGGTTGACAGATACAAAGATAAATAAATGTACCAGGAGCCACTAATTGGCCAAATTTTCTAGACTGAAAATGGCCAGAGACAGGGTTATGTGGTCACAAAAGCGGAAGTGCCTAAATGTTTCTTTCATCTTTTGGTTAGGTCTTGCATGGGCTAGTTTTTTCTGTCTAACAAGTTTGGACAATATTTTCAATATGCAATTGCAATTTTTGAAGCTGATGCAAGAAGTGCAAAGAAACTTTAATTTAGTTTGGTTTTATTTAATTTTGGAGTCAGTTGCAATTTTTATAGGTGCTGACTCCTTGTATTCTTTCGCTTGGTGCTGACTCCAAGAAAGCCTATGTGTTGTCTCCTAGGTTCCTTCAATCTTTATTTTCTCTGTTTTAAAATTTTTGTTGTTGCATTTTTTTGGCTTGTTCTGTGTCAGAAGTAGTCAAAATGACCTTCTGTAAATGAAATCTAAGTGGATCAACATTTTTACTTTATTTTATTTTTACAGATTTTAGTTCTTCTTCTGCTAACCTCTGGAAGAGATCCCGGTATAATTCCACGCAATGCACACCCTCCCGAACCAGAAGGTTTTGATGGGAATATAGAAGTTGGGGCTAGTCAAACTCCACAGTTACGTTTGCCTCGTATCAAGGAAGTAGAGGTCAATGGGATCATTATAAAGATTAAATACTGTGATACTTGCATGCTTTACAGACCTCCTCGCTGCTCACATTGTTCAATTTGCAATAACTGTGTGGAGCGATTTGACCACCACTGCCCTTGGGTTGGGCAGTGTATTGGGCTGGTAAGTCACATCCTTTGATTGGAGCTTTTTTTTTGTGCATGTTTGCCAGTAGCCAAACCTGTTTTATGTTTAATATGTCCTTTGGTTGATTTTCTGCAATGCTGCATCATTGTTCATGGGTAGACTGTTTCATTAGTTTAAGAGAAACATGAGCTTTTCTACAAGGGAAAATATCAGATGGACTCAAATCTAATGATCTTGAGCACACCTCTAAACTTTTTTGCTTAGCGTAGGGACTTTCTGGAGAAAACACTGGAATTTAAATCATTTTAGAGACCACCTCCATGGGGTAGCTCGGAAGGGCTGGAGGCTGGAGCTCATGATTATCAGCCTGACTGAAGATTAGCATGACTGAAAATTGATCAAATGAGTTTAGTTCAAATTTGAATTAAAATTGTTATATTGAATGACTCATATTTCTGGTTATGAGTTGAATTGATGATGCTCAAAGCTTTGGGTGTAAATAGTATATCTAAAAAATTTAAATTCTGGTTGCAGCGAAATTATCGATTCTTTTTCATGTTTGTCTTCTCGACGACCCTTCTTTGTATATATGTCTTTGCATTCTGCTGGGTCTACATCAGAAGGATCATGGAAGGAGAGCAGACATCAATTTGGAAAGCAATGATCAAAACACCGGCCTCCATTGTGCTAATAGTTTACACTTTCATATCTATGTGGTTTGTTGGTGGCCTTACTGCCTTCCATTTATATCTCATCAGTACAAATCAGGTACGATATCCATCTTCTTCATGTCCCAACCCTAAAGTGCGGAATTCTATGCATCTGCCCTAAATTAATTCCCCTGTTAGTAACGGACAAGTTTTCATATCTGCTTTTGCAGACGACATATGAAAATTTCAGATATCGATATGATCGACGAGCTAATCCCTTTAACAAAGGAGTGGTGGACAACTTCAAGGAAATATTTTGCACCAGCATTCCCCAGTCCAAGAACTATTTCAGGGAAAAGGTGCCAAGGGAACCTGGGTTACCTGCAAGGCCAGCGGGTGGGGGTTTTATGAGTCCAAATATGGGGAAAGCTGTGGAGGATATAGAAATGGGCAGGAAAACAGTATGGGAAGACATGGCTGCTGGGGCAGATAATTGTGAAGCGCAACTTAACAATAATGATCGCATGAACATAAAGGATGGTGAATTAGGTGAAATTGCTCCAGATATAAGGACTACAGTAGATGCCCCAGGGGAGCGTGCCGGAATACATCCCAGGAGATCCAGTTGGGGAAGGAAAAGTGGTAGCTGGGAAATGTCACCTGAAGTACTTGCTTTGGCAGCAAGAGTGGGGGAACCAAACCGTGTTGGTGGGAGTAGCAGCAGCAGCACCTTGACAACCGAGAACCGAAATTCATAGCCAATGTATGATGGATTACTGGACTTAGGAAATGAGATGGGATTTGATTTGGTTGGTGTAGAGTGGGTTCATTGAAGTTAGTTTCACGATTCGCACTCAACTACCACTTAATATTATTTGCAATAGGGAGGGTGGGGGGGACTTTTGCTTTGGTGAGGCTGTAAGTGTTGATTTGGCTGTTGTGGTGTGTTGTTATAAGAGTGAGCTTTTCTTGAGTCATGGTTTTGGTACCACATTTGTGGAATTATTTAGCATCTAGTTGTATTGCAATTGTGGAATTAGTGTCAATTATCTGGCTAACTCCCATCTCTTTCTAGTGGGGCAATAATTTAAATTGCTATACTTTGATTTGTAAATTTAGGCTGGACTGCACTTGATAGGGTTTGGACAGTTAGTGGTTAGGGCAGGCGTAACTTATTATTAAGCTCTTTGCCTGTCCTGGGCATGATAATGGGATTGAGAACTGGTTTAAACTTGACTAAGTCAATTTTGAAACAAAAATTTGTCAACTTCAATAATTGAATTGAGGTTATTTGTTTAATTGTTCACCAAACCCAACCCAACCCAACCACCACTAGTCCCAACAGAGCTTGTTAAAAAAGCGACTCTTGGTCAATTTTGGGGGTTGGGGGAGAAAGATGAAAAAGCTAAAGAAATCTTATATCAATTAATGTAATCTTTAGATTAAGCCAAAAAGGTTAACAATCTTTACTACTAATGCGTAGAACTGTTGTGCGGTTTCTAATTTGAAGTTTTGGTAAAAAAAAAAAATTTTCTTCAAAATATCGTCAACAACTTGGGTGGGGGTGGGGGACCATGGAACCAAAAAGAGTTTGGAACTCAACACCTTGACCCATTTACATAAACCGTGAGAGGCATTATTTGCCCCTGATCACAATCCAAAAGAGCAATATACAAATTCTAATAGCTGAAAACAAAACATCCTCTAGTGAAGGCTTAACTTTTACATGGTATTGTATTCTGTTTATTTTATTTTATAATTTGATAGTTGGAGGGGATTTGAATCCAATGTCTCTATTGTAAATATCATGAGGTATTAATTAGTTGAGTCACAAGACTTTTAGTCCGTTTAGGTCCAATTAGGTCCATCTGTTCCAATTTGGTCCCCTTTGATCTACTCGGTTCAATTTGGTCCATTTCTGCTCATTAAGTCCAGTTCGGTCCATTTTGGTCCACTTCAGTCCATTTCAGTATACTTACTTAAGAATATGAAATTACAGGTTTGGGTTGAAAGTGGTTATCAAAAAAAAAAAAAAAAAAAAAAAGGTTTGGGTTGAAAGTATTATCAATTATTTGATTAATACTAATTGTAATTATATGATAATCTCTTTAAGAGAATGATAAATTTCAATGATAAATTTGAAACATAAGAATTTTAGTTGTACCAAAAGAAGTTAGGAAAATATAATGCATAATAACAATACTTATTAGAATATGGACCACTTCATATATATATATATATATATATATCAATCAAAAACACCAAAAATGATAAAATTATATATTTGTAAAAATAGAGAGGTGAAAATTACTTTTTATAAATTGTTTAATTTTGAGGAAGAAGAAATTATCTACAATAAAATTTTGAGAATAAATGATATATTATACCAAATCTTAAAATAATTATATATTTCCATGCAATGCTTGGGTCTACAACTAGCAAAATAAATAAAATTAAAGAATTGTCAATAATTACAAGTTCTAGTAGAACTTTTGATTTTGGTCAATTAGAATTGACCATTTGTCTTTAAAGAATTAAATCATAATGAAACCCATCTTCAAAAAGGTACCTTAATTATAATCATTATCTCAAACATTGTTTTTGATTATTTTCTCGGGTGTATGCAGTCCTCTCGTTCCACACGTATGCGTGGAGGAATTTTATGGAAGTGGCTCCAAGATGTTGGCAAGAGATTTCAAACTCATAATCTCATGGATATCATAAAGTCTTAGAAACCACTAAGCCATCCTTGAGTTATCAAAATCAAGCCCTAATATCTTTTTTAAAGTTTTTCAACCGGTAGATGTGTATAAGTAGCATGATGCAAACAAGAAGGCAAGGATGAAGGGAGATGGAAGCCTTGGCATTTATGAAGCTCCACTAATCCTCTGAAGTGTCAAGAATGCACCACTGCATGCAGTAAGGTCCAAAAATGGTGCAGCAAACATGATAATGTAACCATGACCAATGAAAGCTTCACGCATGTAAAAGAGTCAGCTTTTCCCTTGCCCTAAGTCCAAGGGCTAGCATCACTGATTCCCTGCACAACACGTTTAGAGTTAGAAAGCATCACACTTAAATAAATTTTCAATGCTCTTCTCAGTTAATACAGTGACTTGAATTAGAGTTTCTTTCTACTTTAGACTCCGATTTTTCACCTCTCATACTTAGGCAAAGGGGTTTTCCACGAAAACTAATGTGCCTTTTATACTTTCTACCTTACTTAACATCTACTAATTAACTCGCCATTGATATGTTTTGATGGCATCAAATGTATGGTTAGTTTTACCATCTAAAGACCTGTGCCTATCCAAACTAAACTACCACGTACACTTTTTAAATTCTCTAATTGGACAGTTAAGATTAAAAAAAAAAAGTTAAGTTTTTAACCTTTCATCTTCGCCATCAATAAGGTATTGCGCCCCCATACAAATGCCTATGATATTGCCCGACATATGGATCCAAAATTTTCAGTTTCATGTATGCTCAGTTTTCAATTTTACCTCTAATCAGCCACGTGGTTTACATTGAATCATTGACCAAAATATGGGAAATAAGGGTATAGTTAATATATGCCCTTAGAGCATATATTAATCATATATTTTTAGAAAGTTTTTATGAGAAATTGAAAAGGCTATCAAAATAGTAAATCACTTTTTCATAAAAAGTTTCTTAAAATAATTTACTAGTATGTGCTCTAAGGACACACATTAGTAAAATCCTAAGAAACTTTTTATGAAAAAATAAAAAAGTTATCAACTTTTTTTTATACTTTTTTCAATTCTCTATAAAATGTTTCAAAAATTGTTGATTAATGTATTCTAATTAATATATGCTCTAAGGACATACATTAACGGTACCAATATATATATATATATATAGAGAGAGAGAGAGAGAGAGAGAGAGAGAGTTAGGTTCGAGTTACACCTGATGTAACTCTAAGTAATGTTATACCACATAATAATTTGTTAATAAGTTTATATTTTGAAAATTCTACTGTTGAATTACATGTTCTATATCTTCTAAACATGCATGCCAATTTTCATACAAATCGAATGTTATTTACCATTCAATCCATAAACTCATCTTTTATGCATTATTTAAACTACAAAACTTAAATTTATATAATTGATAGATAATATGACTATTGATCTTTAATCACCTTGAAATTTTGCAAGCATGGAGAATATACGAAGATAATATAATCTAACAGTCAATTTGTCAAAATTCATATACAATTAAAAAATATTGAGTGGTGTAATATTGCTTAGAATTATACCAAATATAACTTAAATCTAACTCATATATATATATATATATAGGGTCATGCTAACAAGTGTTCTTAGGGCATTGTTGAAAATTCATTTTAATAAAATTTTAACAATACTTTTATGAGAAATGAAAAAAACTGACAAAATATTAATTGTTTTTTTTCNTATATCTTCTAAACATGCATGCCAATTTTCAATACAAATCGAATGTTTATTTACCATTCAATCCATAAACTCATCTTTTATGCATATTTTAGAACTACAAAAACTTAAATTTATATAATTGATAGATAATATGACTATTGATCTTTAATCACCTTGAAATTTTGCAAGCATGGAGAATATACGAAGATAATATAATCTAACAGTCAATTTGTCAAAATTCATATACAATTAAAAAATATTGAGTGGTGTAATATTGCTTAGAATTATACCAAATATAACTTAAATCTAACTCATATATATATATATAAGGGTCATGCTAACAAGTGTTCTTAGGGCATTGGTTGAAAATTCATTTTAATAAAATTTTAACAATACTTTTTGAGAAATGAAAAAAACTGACAAAATATTAATTGTTTTTTTTCCCCATAAAAATTTCTTTAAATGAATTCATTAGCATTTCCCCCCCCCCCCACACACACACACACACATATATATATATGGTTGGGTTCAAGTTATACATGGTGTAATTTTAAGTAATGTTATACTACCCAATAACTTGTTATAGAATATATATTTTGAAAATCCCATCGTTGAATTACATGTTCTATATATTCTTAATAATCATGTCAATTTTCATGTCAATTTTTATGTTATTTACCATTTAATCCATAAACTTATTTTTATGCATTATTTTAAACTACAAAAATTGAATTTAAAAAATTATTTGATAACATGACTATTAATCTTTAATCACCTTGAAATTTGCAAGCATGGAAATATATAAAGATAATGTAATCTAACGATAGATTTGTCAAAATTTACATCCAATTAAAAAATATTGAGTGATGTAACTTGAACTCAACCCATATATATATATATATATATATATAAAAGATGGGTTCAAATTACATCTAATGTAACTCTGGTGTAACTTAACAAAAGTTACACCATTTGTAGACCGTAAATTTGTAATTGATCTAATGATTAAAAAAATAGTATTAAATGCTAATTAACTTAAACCTTATTCACTTAATTAATTACAATATTGTTTCTTTCTCCTTATTTATTATTTAAAATTACATATATTCCTTATTTTGCTAATGACTTTACAAATATATTTGCAACACTTTTTTTTTTTGTTGAGTTCGTACTACTTTTTTTTTTTTTATTATTTATCTTCTTTTAAGCCGGTCATACTCTTATGATTTTATCAATTATGAATATATATCTCGTTTTCTTAAAAATAAATAAATGGTTAAGCATTGTTTAACGAAGTTTTAAATAATAATTAACACATATACTTTTTTTTTTTTTTTTTGGTTGAATGGCTTTACAATTATATTTGCAATCCTCACTTCTTCTCTTTTGGGTGTGGCTGAGTCTGTGAAATTCCACGATGGATCATTTGCGAGAGTCATACTTGTGAGTAAACTCTCCGATGATTATTACAGTACTTGTGGTTGTGGCTTCTTCTGTAATCAAACCTGCAACAGTCATCTCTTTGCCATTTTCTCTCTTTCTTACGACAACGACGACAATATTTCGAAATCTGAAGGTCCAAAAGTAGTACGGTCTGCCAACCCAGAGAATCCTGCTGGCATTATTGCGACTTTGCAGCTTACTTCAGAAAAAGGTTTGGTGTTAAAAGATGCTAATGGAACTACATTGTGGTCCACAAACCTCAGCAGCAAATCTGTGGCTGCCCTAAACTTAACCGATACGTGCAACCTCGATCATGCTCTTGGATGACAAGAGTGCAACAGTAGTTTGGAAGTCTTCTGATCTCCCAACCGACACGCTGGTTGTTGGGCAAACATTGGTGCCAGGCAAAGGTTATTTTCTTATATCAAACTCTAAGTCTAACCCTCCCCAATGCTATTTTAATAATACAAAATAAAAATAACAATATCAGTTATGTTCAATTTCTGGAGGACAGATTTATTCATCTCCAGCGACCAAAACACTAATTATATGATTCCTTCTGCAAAATTCTTCTCAAATCGGTATATGAGACTTTGGCTGACAATGGACACTTGAAAGTGTATGATTTGTTTTGGCACGAAGTAGAAGATTTTTTCGCTGGATTTATTGATTCCTGTGCTTTCCCTACAGTTTGCGGAAATTATGGTATTTGTACAAACGGCCAGTGTAGTTGTCCTAGACCTATAAAAGCAACAAGCTATTTTCAGCCCATCGAAGAAACGCAACCTGACCATGGCTGCTCCTTGATTACTCCCTTGTCTTGTGCAGCTTCCAAAGATCACATACTTTCTCTTTACTCAAGACCCCCCAAGTATAGATCCAGATCACCAACATATAAGTTTAGATAGTTGTAAACAGGCTTGCTTAAAAGATTGTTCGTGCAAAGCTGCTTTTTATAATTCAAGCAAACTTGTAGGGAATTGTATTTACTACCCCAAATTTTTTCATTATGGCCATTGATCAAGATAAGACTGACATTAAAGTTTAAGGTCCAAAGTGTCTCAAGCTCAGAACCTCCTCGACAACAAACAAACCATAAAAAGAAGAAACAAATAATAGTGGCATCTACGTCGGATCTAGCCGGTAATACTCTATTAATTGTGAATATTTTCTTTTCTTCTTTAATATTACCGGCTTAAAAAAGGTAAAGAAAATGACATGAGTATTACAGAGTCAAGCACACCCAAAAAAAAGAAGAAGAGAGAATTGCAAATATAATTGTAAAATCATTCAACCAAAAAAAAAAAAAAAAAGTACCTGTGTTAATTATTATTTGAGAAACTTATTATTTAAACCTTATTAAACAACACTTAGCTATTTATTTATTTTTAAGGAAACATGATATATATTCACAATTGATAAGACTATAAGAGTATGGCAGGCTTAAAAGAAGAAAAAAAAAAAAAAAAAGTAGTACGAACTCAACAAAAAACAAAAGAAAAAGTATTGCAAATATATTTGTAAAGCCAATGGCAAAAAAAGGAATATACGTAAAAGGTTTTAAATAATAAATAAGGAGAGAAAAATAAAATTGCTATTAATTAAGTGAATGAGGTGTAAGTTAATTAGCATTTAATGTTATTTTTTTAACCATTAAATAAATTACAAATTTACGGTCTACAAATGGTGTAATTCTTGTCAAGTTACACCAGGTGTAACTTGAACCCATTTATATATATATATATATATATTGGGTTTAAGTTACACCTAGTGTAACTCTAAGTAATGTTACATCACCCAATAACTTGTTAGAGAATTCATATTTTGAAAATCTCATTGTTGAATTACATGTTTTATATGTTCTTAACAATAATGTCAATTTCAAATAGATGTTATTTACCATTTGATCAATAAACTCATCTTTTATGTATTATTTTAAACTATAAAAATTTAAATTTAAAAAATTGATTAATAACTTGACTATTAATCTTTGATCAACTTGAAATTTTGCAAGTATGGATAATATAAGAAGATAATGTAATTTAATGGTAATTTTTTCAAAATTTGTATCAAATTAAAAAATATTGAGTGGTATAACATTACTTAGAGTTATATTACACAGTTATAACTTGAACCTAACTCATTCATATATATATATATATATAATAGCATTGTACATAGTAAATAGTAATAATCATAATAATCTCACCTAATAGTAGTAAAGAAAATTAACCTTTGTCTTAATGACATTGCAATGAATGGGAGTTAATTATCTTTTAGCGGACCATACTAGAGTCCCCTAGCCCTGTGCCAATTTAATGTTTGTCTGGATCACAAGCTTTCCAAGAGTTATTAAAAGTTTTGTAATTTTATCTTTTAAAAAAAAAGTTTTGTAATTTGCCTAGAATTTTATACAAAAATTTCTTATTCTAAATTTATTTTTTCAATTCTTTTGTACATCAAAATCGAAGAATAATCTAAAAAATAATTCTATCATAAAAGATGAAATGTCAATACATTAATTTCTTCTCATTAATAATCATGTCTTTTACAAAGAAGACACAGTGCAATGGTAGGAGAAATTTGTTTCCAAAACCAAATATCACCTCACGATTTAAAGTACTATTGACAACACAGTGCTGGACATATGCTTTGTAAATGGAACCCCATTGAGCATGGACACGCGTCTCGATTGTATTGCTCACAATAGTAGAAGTTGGTTGAGTCTAATCCCTAGCCAATTCAATTACACCATGATAGTATCAAGCTTAGATGAGGTTGACCACATGGGATGGGGTCACCATCCCCACAGTAATTTTATAATAAGTTAATAATTCCATATCTTTACTTAGAGTCAAACTGAGGGAGGTAACTGTCCAGTCAACACAATGCCTAGTCTGCCAGTGCTAAGGTCAAGGCGATGATGATGATGATGATGATACATTGCAATTTGTAAAATAAAACTCAAAGCCAAAGGCTAAAACATTGTTGTTATTAATGCAATGAGGCTAGAAGAAACCATAAAATGTCATAACTACCCCTTCTAAATGAGAAGAGCTGGTTTTTGGCTCTTCATTGCTAGAAAACTGTGCTATATGGGAAAAAATAAAATAAAATTTGATTGAATTTAATGGTATCTCCCTTTTCCTGATGGGTAAAAACTCATGAACAAAAAAGAGTGACAAAGCTTTTTTGGCTCAGAGTTCCAGTTTTGACATTTTTTCACTTCACTCAGTAACCATCTTTTTCTTACAGATGACATAAGTATTAGGTACTTTGTGCTGAAAGACAAGACTCCCAAAGCCAATGTAGGAGTGATAAATCAGCTGAAGTAGGTGGGTTCCTTGATTTTGTCTTACTTTTCAGTGGTTGAGCTCATTTCCTTCACTCTTTCTTTAGGTTGGTGTTTTCTGATTTGCATATCAGTTACTAAGCTGTTTTAGTATTTTTTATGGCCATTTGGGATGGATTTTTTTCTCCCTCTAAATACTGTTCATACTGTTGTTTTTAACTTCCCGTTTAGGTTGTTGGAAATGGGATTTGATTGGTTTGTTGTGGATGTCTTTCATGGCAGATATGTACAAGAATCAGTTGCAGGAACTTGCACAGAGAAGCTGTTTCAATCTACCTTCTTATGCCTGCTTCAGAGAAGGACCTGATCATGCACCAAGATTCAAAGCTTCTGTGAATTTCAATGGTGAGATCTTTGAAAGCCCAAGCTATTGCACCACATTAAGACAGGCAGAGCATGCAGCTGCTGAAGTAGCTCTCAGTGTCCTGTCCACAAGAGGCCCTGCAAGGTCTCTCACTGCAAGAGTTCTTGTAAGTTCCTGTGGTAATGTTAACATGCTCTCAATTCTAATTAGTATTCGGCGAGTTTTCTTGATTGTCTGGAGCAATATAGGCATTACCCATGTAACTCTTAATTTATTTTTCCTCATTTCCTCTATTGTGGATTACAATGAAGGATGAAACTGGAATATACAAGAACCTCCTTCAAGAAACTGCTCATAGAGCTGGACTGAACCTCCCTGTATATACCACAATAAGATCAGGTCCTGGCCATGTTCCAATTTTCACTTGTACTGTAGAGCTTGCAGGCATGAATTTCACTGGTGAGCCAGCCAAGACAAAGAAACAAGCTGAGAAGAATGCTGCAATAGCAGCTTGGTCTGCCCTGAAAAAATGTAAATATATTTTGATTCATTTCCATTAGTAGATTGTTTTTCATCTTCTAGTATTTGTATTTTAGCGTAATCAATGTACATTTCTGTGCAGTGCCAAACTTGGGTGCATGGACAAATAAAGAAGCAGTCACTCGTGAAGAACAGGATCAGGCAGTTGTGACAAGGTTTCTTTCAAATTTTAGACCAAAAGATGATTTCAAACAAGCAAGGAGGAGGGATCAGAACCAAGCAAAACGAAGAATGGTGAGGTCCCATAGAGACTTTAGTTGTGGTTCTTCATCCACATCTAGCAATCATCAAATACAGCATCAGCAGTGGAGGCTTTTGGATCTGTTACTTGACTCTGCCTCAGAAGGTTCATCACAAATTAAAAACTCCTTTGTGTCTCTTCTGCCTCCTCCCCCTCCTAGAACAGCTTCAAAGATCTTGCCACCAACTTCACCTAGAGACACTCCCTCTCCATACTCATCAAATAGGTCCATTCCAGTAAAAGTCAGGGGCAGATCACAAATTATAACACCTCCATTGGAAGAGCATCAAAGAGATGAGGAAGAGTGGCTTGGTGGGAAATCAGATGCAATCAAGAAGCCTATTGAAAAGGAAGGTCCAAGCAATTCAAGTTCAAATTTTGTCTATGGGGCTAGCTCAATATATAGGCAATTTTCTATGTCCAATACTGGGAAGGTGACCTCTTCAATGCTTGATAGGCCCATTCAACATGAACAAAGCCAAATCAGAATTCGGCCTTTTGGTTCAGCTCAAGACAAGGTACCTACAAATGCCCACATGGCTAGAACCATGTACACTGGAGGGTTCAATCCTCACAGGATAGCCCCAGCAGTTCAAATCAGATCAGTGATCCCAGTGTGTGCAGCACCACCGCCAATGAGACGCCAACAACCCTCAAACCCTCCAACAATGAAAGGAACTTCATCATCAACTTTAATTCCTTCTCCTTCTACGTCAATTGGAGAAGAGGTCTCATCAGCTAGCTCAAAGTTCAACAACAAGCCACAGTTATCCTCAACCTCAACTCAACTCAGTTCTGAGTTCAACAAGCTACAATTATTATGAGGTAAAAAAACAACATTATAATCTTATTATACAACCTAAGTTTAGCATTTTCTACCAGTTTTTACATCATGGGTTGTGTTCTCTTAAAACTTTTACTATTGACCCTTGAGAACTATAGTTTTTGTCTCTTGGGTCTATGGTGAAATTTTGTAAAAGATGATATAATTAAATATAATTTTCACCTTTGACATGTATTTACTGCCCAAAATAGACCCAGAGAGAGAGAGTGAGTGCAATAAATGAGATCTAGGGGAGTGGGTTGCAGAAGATAAGTAAGGAAGAGAAAGAGTTAGGGGGCAGCTGGCAGCTGGGGGTATCAATGAAGGCAGTCTGAAGAGGACGAACAGACAATTTCAGCGATAAACGCAAGCAATTAAGTTACCCTCAGAAATATTTAATGGTCCTGTCTTCACCATTAATGCTCCTCTTGCACATACACAGAGAAAAAGAGAGAGAAAGAGGGCCTCTCTTCCTCATCTTCTTCCTCTCATTTATTAGCCTCTTCTTTTATAATACTATTTTTTTTGGACTGGTTTTTGGTTTTTTCTCTCTCTCTCTCTCTCTCTCTCTCTCTCAAATTCATTTTTTAATGATTTTTCAATATTAAAATGTGACTACACATAGGGACTAGAGAGAAAAGTTTGGATTTTTCTTATTTTTTGAATGAAAAGTAGCCGTTATATATGTTAAGGGCTTGTGGGGGGTACTTCATATCCAAATGGGTCTTCTATGGTAAATTCAACTCTTAATGCAAATCCTAGCTGTCCAGTCCAATGAGAATTTGTAGCCATGGCCCGTTTCAAAAGGTTGACCTTCAAAAAGCTTTTCCACCGAGAAAAAGACTGATAAATCCTGATTATGCAGCACCAAAGACAGAGGGATCAAAAAGTCAATATAGAATACTAGAACATTGTAATATATATAAACGTATATATAGTTTCTTTAGTTAGGTTGAAGTGTGTGGCTTGGAACAGGAACATAATTAACCTCAGTGGACCTCTTTTGTAAGGTTCTTGTGGCATCAAGTTGGTGTATGCCAGATCACTGTTGTCAATATAGAAGACAGCAAGCTCATTTTTGCATAATTCTGCGAATAACAAAGTTGTTGTCAAATGCAACAAATGAAATTCGATTTAGTTGACAAACTTCGTCCCACAATAACCTGTTCTGGGACCAATACCAACTTTTTGATTGTGATGCTTTGCTAGAAATTTAATAGCAACATGACGTTTATTATTCTAGTATTGATTTCAACCAAAATCTCCTCCTATTCATTTCATTGAGATGAAAAGTTTCTCGTTTACAGCTTCATAGATCGCCTTAAAACAAGTTTTTTGTAACTGCTATACAATTGTTATGGAAAATGTTGAGTTAAAAGTGATAAGAAGTTGTTTTTCCCTAAATAACCATTATTTCCTAACAAATTTTTTGTAATTCAATTGATTGGCATCTCCTAGTATTTTCATGATAATTAAGGTTTAAATTCTTCATTCCTGTTTTAACTGTGGAATTATTTATAGCAAAAAAAAAAAAAAAAAGACTTACTATTATGATTGGTATTCTTGAATGAATGTATGTCCATTTATTGGAATGCCCGTTGCAAATGACTCAGCTGTGCCTCTACCAATTTAGCCAACCATTTAAAAGGATGGGGTCATGCTGCATCCATGGGTGGCATGTTCCACAAGGTTGTTCCAATGTGATGGCTGTGGGTAGACAATCCATCGCTTTACAATATAAGGGTTTTTCTTTTTTCCTTCAATATCCCTATGAAGCATAAAATAAAAGTTCAAGCCATATGTGATTTCAAAATATTGTTTGATTCTTCCCTAGAGAAAAACTTGAATTTTAATTCATCCTCTTGCCCTTGTTAGATTTAAAAGTTTTAAAATTACATTTTATAAATATATGAAAATAATCCGATTGATATATTAAATTATACAAAAATGTTTTTTTTTTCGTAATTCATGCATCACTTATAAAATATTAAGTGACAATATATTTTATATTTGCATTGGTTTCCAAATTGCATTTAGTCAGCCCTAGACTAAGCCTTATTTTTGCAAACCATGAATTTGAGCTAGATTTGAAAAGGATATGATTGAAACTGAATTGAGGTATTCAATAGAAATAACACTGTATAAAATTTACAGGTTAAAAAAAAAAAAAAAAACTATTTTATATTTAAAATACTCTAAACATATAAAAATTTTCAAAGAAATGTGGGCATATTTTGCATGAAAATCGTTTAGCATGCCAATAACATGATTTTTTTAATAGAGAAAAAAAAAAAAAAAGAGATAAAAATAACATGGTTAATATTAGTATAAAGAAACCAATTCAATTGAGATTAAAGTTGTTTAAACAAAGATCAAATTTATGGTTTTTTGCAAAGAAATATTCAACAGGTATCACTATTGGATATTGGGATAAACTAATAACTTTTCATAAAATGCCTCTAAATTGCCTGTCTTCAACCCCAAAATGTGTTGACCCAGCCTTGGATAGTCGAAAAGGTTTTGTTGATAGCATTTGGTATGTAATCTATGGACTAGATACATGTAAAGGGAGGTGAGAAGCGAAGGAAAATCAGTTACCCTAAATGAAGATAGATTACACACTCAGAATGTAATTCAACTTTTTGTGTTTGGCTCAATTGTGATTGTGACTTAGGATGCCATTTGTGGTGGAAAACGTTTTCTCACGGCACAAATTGAATGCAGAGTTTGGAAGTCACTATCTAGCTGATCTCTATTTGCAAATGTATTTTTGTGAATGCAAGGTTACAGTACTCAATGCCATTTCTTGTTGCTGCATGATTAGGGAGGTGGGAGAGGGTAGGGTAAGGTAGGCTGGGTACCTATAAAAAAAAATGTTTTATATAAAAGCGGCTAATCCTACCAATATTGGGGCCAATTAGTTAAGGCCCAAATTTTAGAGGAATGCTAGCGCCACAATATTTTACACAACTTTTGCCACAAGTTGCCATGAGTGGTAAATAACAGATAATGAGTTCACATTTTCCCAATAAGACTTCTAATATTAGCTAATTGATAAATAATAATAATAATGGAATGAACACATCAAATTGTTACAATAATTTCACGACATTTCTAAATTAACATGCCAACTTATACTTGATTTCACCATAATTTTTAATTTATTTAGGAATGTTGCTAAATTAGTATATTCTAGTATTACTAAAAAGTAATATGTTACATTCACAACATTTTCATAACAAAATCGTAGGTGGTAATTTATTATTGATAAGTAAAAAGTGATGTCAGTGGTAACCTATATAAGAAACAACAACAAATTACCACGTAAGATATTGTTTATCAAAGACATTAAAAAAAAAAAATGGGGAAATTAGCAAAGCGTAAGTGGACCACACTGTCCACTCTTTTTTTTTTTTTTTTAATGAATGTAATTATATATATATATATATTGTTAACAAAAACAAAAATTGAAAAAATTAATCAAGTCTCGAAAGGGTTCTCTAGATAATTTGTTACCAACAATAAACTCAATATAATAATTATATTAAAAAAAAAATCTCAAAAATGAATAAACAAATTTTTATAAAAAAATTACATGAACAAGAAATTCATTAAAAAAAAAAAAAAAAAAATTGAAAAAAGGTCCAAGCCACATCAGTAAGTGTATTAGCTAACTTTTCTCTCATGTTTTTCCTTCTACTACTTTTGCAAAAGCATCAAGCTACAGTATCGGTGTCCTGCACATTTTAAGTTTTGTTGTTTGGCCTGCAGAAAAACGTTAAAGGCCTCTTTAAGAGCCTTTTAGGTTATATGTTTGGTTTGCTCTGAGCTTCTAAAATCTTGTAGGCCTAATTCAATGATGGTTTATAAGTTTCGGCCTCCACATCTAATAAGACAGAAAGCAGCGGATATGAAACAAAAATTATTTTCAATTCGACAGAAATGGGCCGGCCTCTTGTGAAAAGTTAGAGAGAGGTTCAACTCACTGTGTGTCCTCTTGACATTTCATTTTGAAATCTCACTTGTTTTAAATACAAAATTTTTAAAGGATAAAATATTATTCTCATCTTGCAAAGTTCATTTTTCATCCCTAACACCTAAAGGAATTTACATATCCTACTTGGCCATGGCATGATAATAGTATGTCACTCAAATCAAAATCATTTGAAGAGTACATGAATAATTGTGTTGCCTCAAGTACAAGGTTGATTGACCTCGTTTCATCCACAACCAAAAGTTCAAAACTTAAGGAATTTACATATTCTACTTAGCTATGGTACTATAATAGTATGTCACTCAAATCAAAATCATTTGAGGAGTATATGAATAATTATGTTGCCTCGAGTACAAGGTTGATTGACCTCGGTTCATCCACAACCAAAAGTTCAAAACTTAAGGATTTTACATATACTACTTAGCTATGGTACGATAATAGTATGTCACTCAAATCAAAATCATTTGAGGAGTATATGAATAATTATGTTGCCTCGAGTACAAGGTTGATTGACCTCGGTTCATCCACAACCAAAAGTTCAAAACTTAAGGATTTTACATATACTACTAGGCCATGGCACAATAATAGTATGTCACTCAAATCAAAATCATTTAATGAGTATATGAATAATTTTGTTGTCTCGAGTACAAGCTTAATAGGATTTGACATGTCCTACTTGGCCATGACACGATAATAGTATGTCACTCAAATCAAAATCATTTGAGGAGTATATGAATAATTGTGTTGCCTTGAGTTCAAGGTTCATTGACCTCGGTTCATCCACAACCAAAAGTTTAAAACTTAAGGAATTTACATATTCTACTTAGCTATGGCATGATAATAGTATGTCACTCAAATCAAAATCATTTAAGGAGTATATGAATAATTATGTTGCCTCGAATACAAGGTTGATTGACCTCAGTTCATCCACAACCCAAAGTTCAAAACTTAAGGATTTTACATATACTACTAGGCCATGGCACGATAATAGTATGTCACTCAAATCAAAATCATTTAATGAGTATATGAATAATTGTGTTGTCTCAAGTACAAGCTTGATTGGCCATGCTTCACCCACAACCAAAAATTCAAAACTTAAGGATTTGACATGTCCTACTTGGCCATGACAAAACCAAAAGTTCAAAACTTAAGGAATTTACATATTCTACTTAGCTATGACACGATAATAGTATGTCACTCAAATCGAAATCATTTAAGGAGTATATGAATAATTATGTTGCCTCGAATACAAGGTTGATTGACCTTGGTTCATCCACAACCAAAAGTTCAAAACTTAAGGATTTTACATATACTACTAGGCCATGGCACGATAATAGTATGTCACTCAAATCAAAATCATTTAATGAGTATATGAATAATTGTGTTGTCTCAAGTACAAGCTTGATTGGCCATGCTTCACCCACAACCAAAAATTCAAAACTTAAGGATTTGACATGTCCTACTTGGCCATGACACGATAATAGTATGTCACTCAAATCAAAATCGTTTGAGGACTATATGAATAATTGTGTTGCCTTGAGTACAAGGTTGATTGACCTCGGTTCATCCACAACCAAAAGTTCAAAACTTAAGGAATTTACATATTCTACTTAGCTATGACACGATAATAGTATGTCACTCAAATCGAAATCATTTAAGGAGTATATGAATAATTATGTTGCCTCGAATACAAGGTTGATTGACCTTGGTTCATCCACAACCAAAAGTTCAAAACTTAAGGATTTTACATATACTACTAGGCCATGGCACGATAATAGTATGTCACTCAAATCAAAATCATTTAATGAGTATATGAATAATTGTGTTGTCTCAAGTACAAGCTTGATTGGCCATGCTTCACCCACAACCAAAAATTCAAAACTTAAGGATTTGACATGTCCTACTTGGCCATGACACGATAATAGTATGTCACTCAAATCAAAATCGTTTGAGGACTATATGAATAATTGTGTTGCCTTGAGTACAAGCTTGATTGACCTCGGTTCATCCACAACCAAAAGTTCAAAACTTACCATCAAGTTTAGTCTACTTAAGGTACATCGAACAAGACAATTGACAAACGGCAGACTCTTGGTAAGGAGGCCATTAATCTTACCATTGATAGAAACCACCCCACTAATTACATTTCTAATAGTCAAATTTGCGTGACAAAGAAGACATTAGTGTTTGAAAACTCATTAAAGAAAATTGCATTGAGATTGATTCAAAATTAGAATTTTTATTAGGTATTTAAAAAAAATATTTATTCATATTGTGCAAATAACACCCACATGATTCAAATTAATAATAGTAAAGACAAAAAATAAATAACAAACACACACAAAAAACATTAGAAATTACGTGGTTTGGCAAACAACTTACATCTACTAGCGGTGACATGGATAAATTTTCACTATAAAAATAGGGAGATTTAACATTGGCACAAGAACACTCTCAAGAAACCGAAACTCCAAATATACCCTAGATCCCTCTATCAAGAATAGACACTAATGTGTGGCACCTCTTTATAAATTAATATTGTGGCACGATTAGGTTTAAAGAAACTGAAGCCTTATATATATATATATATATATAGACAGACACTTGGGTTTATAAAAGTCAGCATTTAGGAATTCCTTATAAGAGATGAACTCAATCAAGTTGGTCAAATTGACCAACAAAAGCGTGCAGCATTCAAGCCACACCACACGTCACATAATAAATCTCCACATTGGCTTGAATTAACTCAAGCTACAATAGCAAGATTCCTCCATCGCCTCCACCTTTGCCCCTAAGGCCTAATGGCATTTGTCTAAGAAAAGCACGGTGCTTTGTAAAACTCATAGGTATCTTTAGAACCCTATTACATAAAATTTGAGCATACATGTTTCGGACTAGAGAGAATTGCTAACATAGTCAATCCAAAGTGAAGTCCATTAGAGTGGAGACTGATAATGCTTAGCAGAATCAGCAAAGATGTTGAAGTGATTGTTTTAAATGATAATGCTTAGCAGAATCAGCAAAGATGTTGAAGTGATTGTTTTAAATAATGCACAGTTGGTTGAAGACAAATCAACTCAATATGAAAGAAAGGTTAATATCTATAACCCACTGGTTTCTTCCAAGGAATAGAATATAATGCTATTTGCTTTGGTGATACTGACAAGATCAATGTTTGGAACCGGGGGAGCTAAATACCGACGTTTATCAGTATATGTTGATATTCTTTCCTTTTCTTTGGTTCTCTATCTACCGTAGAGCTAGAATCTTTCGAACTCCTCATTTGGGTAATTATTATTATTATTATTATTTTGCTGAATAGTCAGTTATTACTTATTTCCTTGTTTGAATTGCTGAATTGATCTATGCCTCGTTTGAATTGATCTATTAGTTATTCTTTCCTTTTCTTTGGTTCTCTATCTCCCGCTGAGCTAGAACCTATTCTTATTTTTATTTTATAATAGATATAATAAGATTGGAACCAATAACATCCCCTCTATAATAATCTCTCCTTAGTTATGACAAAGAACTTTACCGATTGGATCAAAGTTATTGCTATTTGTGTGAAAGAATTTAATAATTTATATTTTTAGTAAGTGACATAAAAGTAATTTACTCAGCTAAAGATATAAACTATTTTACAAAAAAAAAAAAAAAAATACAAACTGTTGATATAATAAGTGATTATCGGGGGTAATTCTACTGTATCTCTTTTTTTTAGAGTACGGCATCTACTATAGACAACTTGCTATACCAGGTTATTAAAACATCACATTTGATGGTAACATTCTCACATCATTCTCACATTGTGTAGTACTAACATCATATGTGACTGTACTTTTGTCACATTCGGTAGTTCCTTTTTTTTTTTTTTTTTTTTCACATTCGATAGTACAATCCTCACATTGTGCAATTTTTTTTTTTTTTTTTTTTTGAGAAAGAAGTAACTGTTTTCTTGAATCCAATTTTTATTTAATATCTATTATAGGTTAATCACACGCAATATTTCAAAATAACCAGTTGTAATTACTATTAAATCTATAAGATTACACTCCAAAAAAATATATAAAGATTAGTAAGTTTTAAATGCCTAATTACCTCTATTCTTTAAAGAAAATTAATAAATGACCTTAGCAAGATGGTTATAGAAAAGACATTTATTCCACTGTGGGTTTAGCAAACTACTGTTATTAAAACAAAAAAACAAAAACAAAATTTTGATGAATATAACTTTTGTAAAAATTACCCAAAGTTTAACTTGAATCCAATCTCTATCAAATGTTTGTTTAAGGTTTATGTGAAACACTAAACAATTTTAGACTTACATCTTTTATCCTCAAACTAAAGTTCCTACTAAAATTTCTCCCGGAATTTTTGTTGTATTAGCTTTGTTGTTTTGAGTTTGATTGGTTGATTGAGATTAAGTAAAATCTTGCCTAAAAAATAAACTATATCAAATATAAAGGCGAACTCAAAATTGGGTTAGATTTCAATAAATGATGACAATAAAAACATAAAACAAAAAGAAATAAAGTAATATATATATATATATATAGTATTTTTTTTCTAATCACAAGAACAATCACAGTTATAGATATGGTTTGAATTTTTGTTGTGCATAACTGCTTAATATTTATTTTTAACTTTTTAGGTGCATTTCTTTTAATAAATAAAAATTTGTCGTTTTATTTTATTTAAAATTGTAAGAAATCAATTAAAAGAATTCTTATATATGTGTGAAGGATAATTCTACAGTACCCCATCTTTTTTTTTGGGGGTACGGTACCCATTAGTAGGTGACCTGTTATATCAGGTTACCAAAACATCACATTGGATGGTACCATCCTCACATTGTATAGTATTAACATCACATGCGATTGTACTTTTGTCACATTCAATTTTCTCACATTTGATGGTATCATCCTCACATTGTGTAGTACCAACATCACATGTGACTATACTTTTGTCACATTCGATAGTTTCTTTATTTTTTTTCTCACATTTGATGGTACCATCCTCACATTGTATAGTACTAACATCACATGTGATGTACTTTTGTCACATTCGATGGTTCCTTTATTTTTCTCACATTTGATGGTACCATCCTCACATTGTGTAGTACTAACATCACATGCGACTGTACTTTTGTCACATTTGGTGGTTTTTTTTTTCTCATATTTGATGGTACCATCCTCACATTGTGTAGTACTAACATCACATGTAATTGTACTTTTGTCACATTTGGTGGTTTCCTTAATTTTTTTTCTCACATTTGATGGTATCTGTTAGGCTCTAAAGGTTTAGGAATTTATGTATTTAGAACTCTAATTTGTAATATTGGCAAACCATGATCAAAACAATATGTTTAGTCTTGTTTAAACTTGCTCAAAGTTGATTAATTATTGTAAAGTTAGAATCGAGATACTGTAGATGCATTGGGGCATTTCGGTCTGGCTCAATCGATCAAAGAATAGACTCGATCGATTGAAAGTCGACCAGATTGCGTTTTCTGCAGTTTTTCCAACTCAGCCCTAACTCATTAAACATTTAGGGTTTTATGTTTTTGCCCTAGGTATATAAGGCAAAACACTAGCCATGTTTTTAGAGTTGCTCCAGTTGTATTGTTACTCATACATTGCTGTTTTGTGTAAATCTCTTGTGAGATCTAGAGGAAGTTTCCTTTACACAAAACTTAGGGTTTTCAAGATAGAGATTACTTCAACATCTTGATGATCAACTAGGTTGCTACCATTGAAACTTAAAGAATATCAAGCGTGGGTGCTTGTAGCTGATTGAAGAATTCAAGAAAGAAGGAGTCCGTGGATTCGAAGCTTGCACGGGGTCGTGTCAGTAAGTTCTACTGGTAGGTAGTATTAGAAAGTCGAGCGGGGAGCTTGTAAGTCCTCTTGTATGAACTTCGATTCTTTCATAGTGAATTCAGTTTTGCCTTGAGGATCGGTGGGTAAAATCCTCCCCAGGTTTTTTACCGGTTTGGTTTTTCTGGGTGATCATATCTTGTGTTATTTATTATTTCGCTGCTATATATTCTTGATATGATTGTTTGATTGTTTTAACCTAGAATTGCTTAATTTGATTAAGTAACAACTTGGCTAATTAACTAGGCTACTCAATCTGGTTGTGTGTTAAGGGGTCTAAAACCATTCAAGTGGTATCAGAGCAGGTAGCTCTTCTGTTGTAGATCTTTTGATCTCTGAGCTGATCCTTGACTCCTGTTGTCATGGAGCATGGACATTCTCTTGTTGTTCCTCCTCACTTTGATGGGAATAACTATGCTTATTGGAAAGTAAGGATGAAAGCATTCCTGAAATCTATTGATGAGAGAGTTTGGAATTCCGTTGAATACGGATGGGAGAAGTCCACTACTCCTATGAGTGAGTAGCAAACTTCTAAAAAAGAAGCAGCTGACTTCAATAGCAAAACTATGAATGCCATCTTCAGTGCTGTTTCTATGGAGGAATTTAAGAGGATCTCTAATGTTGAGGTTGCTCATACTGCTTGGAAAATCCTCCAAACTGTGTATGAAGGCACAAAGGCAGTTAAGATAAACAAACTGCAGAAATTAACTTCTAGGTTTAAGAGCATTAGGATGTCTGATGATGAATCCTTTGATGAATTTTATGCCAAACTGAATGATATTGTTAATTCTGCATTTAATTTGGGTGAAATCTATGATCAACCTAAAATTGTTAGGAAGATACTTAGATCTTTAACTAAAGATTTTAGACCCAAAGTGACTGCCATTACTGAGAGTAAGGATGTGGACTTCATCTCTGTTGATGAGCTTGTAGGATCTCTTTAGTCCTATGAGTCTGACTTACCCAAAACAAACAAATCCAAATCAATGGCTTTTAAGTTTGTTGATGATGTCGAGGTTGGTGGATTTGATGATGAGCTCTCTGCTACAAAGATAGCTTACCTTGCCAAGAATTTAAGAAACTTTCTGAGAAATACAAATAGAAGGACAAAAGGTACAAACACTGCTGAACCTAGAAACTTTAGGAAGAATGATCCCATTAAGGTTAATAACTTTGAAAAACCTAGAGAAAAAGTAGGTCAATCTTCAAACAATTCTTTGGGTGCTCAGTGTTTTGGTTGTCAAGGGTATGGTTATGTTAAATCTGAATGTCCTACTTTCTTGAGAAATAAGGGTAAAGCTATGCCTGTAACTCTTAGTGATAATGAGGTTTCTGATGATGAGTCTGAGTGTGACGATGATGGAAACTTCATTGCTTTCACTGCTACTGCTGTAATCAATGAAAGCATATTTGTTGAGGAGAACCCTTCTGATGGGGAACTCTCTGAGGATGCAGATCTTCAAGAGGCCTATAATAGACTTTACAAAGTTGCTGCAAAGGATGCCATGAATGCAAAACTTGGCCTGAAGAAAATTAATTCTCTTGAGCTTGAAAAGAAAAATTTGCTTAATAAACTTTTTGATGCTAATGATCTTTTGAACTATGTGAAATCTGAGAACATGCTTTTAGTTGATAAAGTTAAAACTTTGGAACATGATTTATATATTACTAAATCTGCTAGTTCTAAACTTGATCACATGTTGAATGTTCAAAAGTATCATTCTGATAAATCTGGTTTAGGATATGTTGAAAGCATCTTTGATTCTACTCCACATTCCACAAACTTTGTTCCTCCATCTTCTTCTGAACCTTCTACGAGCGAGGTTGTGAGTGAAACTGTCAAACCACTTGTAAGTAAGGTTGTCAAACCACCTGTAGAAGTTTCACCTCCTAGGAAGATTAGGGTTGATCTAAGAGAAACTAAACCTAAGGATTCTATCCTTTCTAAGGATAAGATGCATGGTAAACCTGCTTGTGTTTGTCATTATTGTGAAAAGTTTGGACACATTCGTCCTAACTGTTACAAGCTTCAAGCTGCTAAGAGAGCAAATAAACCAAAGGTGTCTGTGCCTCAAGCACAAGATCCTATGGCACTTATTGGTGAATTGGTTAAGGCATTGAACCTTTATTCCAATTCTGGAGTTGGAAATCATGCGAATGTGAATAAGAACTCCAATGCTCATGGTGCATCTAAAAGGTTTTGGATGCAAAAGACTTGACCTAATTGAGTTTTTCTAACATGGTCCTTGTGCTTCATTGCTCATTCTTCTGTGACCATTGTTCTTTGGTTTTTGTGTTTCTTTTCTAGGACTTGCATTGCATTACATTCATGCATTTCATTCTAGGATTTATTTGTTTTCTCTTTTGAAATTAAAAAAAAAAAAAAAAAAAAGAAGAAAAAGAAAGGGAAAAGCAAATTGTGTTTGGCACTATTTCTCGTGGTTGTTGAAAACAAGGTTGGTCAATTTATTTTCACATAACATGTCTTATGTACCTTGTTTAGCTTTGATGAGCTTATTTATTGCACTTGACTAGTTGAAACTTTGTAGTGCATGTTGTGTGGGAAAGATGTTTATGGTTATTAATCACTTTGTCTTGATCTTGAAGTCACATGTTATTTGACTGTCGGACTTGATCCTTTTGAGAAATGCATAAGTAACCATCTCACCACTGTTTACTAGCCAATCATGAACACCTTAGTGCCTATCATAAGATTCTGTACTTGAGAAAGTGTAGCACATGCACAAAAAGAACATAAGGTGTTGCCTTGGCTTAATTGCTTAATGCTTAAATTGGTGTGTACTATTAGGCTTAATGTCATCTCACATAAATAAAATTGGTGTGTACTATTAGGCTTGATGCCATCTCACAAAAGAAAAAAATGAGGCAAAAATACAAAAAACTTACATGATTGCAAGCTTTTGTTCTAGGAGATGTGGGAGTTATAGGATGTAATTTTTTAGGTGATAGTCTCTTTTAAATTCTATGTAATGGATTGTGTAGACTTTGTGATTAATTACTATTCACATATCACCTCACATGTATCTCAAGTTTTTTGCTAGTTGCACACACTACATAAGTTACTCTTTACTAAACTTTGCACATGTTATTGTGTGTGTTTTTGGTCTGACCAACCAAGTTTGAAAATACTCTGAGAATTATGCAAAACATTTTTTTTTGCTTGAGAATTTAAAAAGAAGAATGTCTGAAATTTTCTTTGGAGAAACTGGGATTAAAACTTAGGTTTTTAAAAAAGCATTTCATCTCATACTCATGCATTTTGTCTCAATTAGTTTAATGCTTTGAGGAGTTGTTTTCAAAATATGGTTTGTGATTTTCAAAACTGTGATTTTTCTCAAAACTTTTGTGAGCCGCTGCCCAGTTCGATCGATCCATTCTGATTTTCGATCGATAGAAAAAGTGTTTTAATTTGTTTAAAAATGTCTGTTTGATTCGATCGATCGAATGTATTTTTCGATCATTCGAAAGTCGCGAATCAGGTTTTTAAAAACACTGTTCTTGACTATTTCAAACACTTTTTCAAAAAGTTTTCAACTTTTTCTCTCTCTCCGACTCGACAAGGCTAAAAGTCCAAATTTTTGTCATTTTCCTCTGGATTTTTTGCAAGGTTTCTCTTTCCTCAAGCCGGTATGACTATCTTACCCCTTCTTTTGAGTTTATTTACATCTTTTCATGCATTTTTCTTTCAATTTTCAGACCTTTTTCTTTTTGGGATTTTTGTTGATTCATGCCTAATTTTGTGTAATTGATCAATGGGTTTTTGTGGGGACATGCTATAAACATGATCTTGATAGCTTAATTTGATCAATTTTGGGTTTTGTGAGCAATTGAAAATTCTAGGGCTTGTAATTGATCCGAATTGGGGATTTTTGTTCAATTGGGCTTAATTGATGAAATTGGCTTGATGTTTTGATGAAATTGGTTATTCTAATCAGTTTTCAACAATGTGTGATGATCAATTCATCATTTTGTTTCAAAATTTTCAAGTGGTTTTTCAAATTTTTTTAGGGTTTTTGTTAGAAACTTTATGTTCGAGCCAATTTTGTAAAATTGAACCTAATTAGAACTGTGTTTACTGCATTAGTTCATGCATTACAACATTGTTATTGTTCATGCATCATATAGATTTTGTTCTATTTTTATTGTGCTAACTTGCAGTCTGCCCTTGTTATCATGCCTAGGAAGACTAGAGCCCGTAGGACTATTCCCTCCTCTTCTCCATCCCCTCCTTCTTTTGACCGTGAGAGGTTTCCGAGTGAGAAAAACCAAGAGATTTTTGAGAAGCTAAATTTTAAGAGAAAGATTTGGGCTGAGCATTCTGTTCTCTTAAATGAACTTGATCCTGCCATTAGGGCAAACTTTGAGCGTCGGGGTTGGTTACCCTTGGTGGATATTTCTGATCCTTCTCCACCTTCTGCCTTGATTAGAGAGTTCTTTTCGAATATCTCTATCTGCATCTATGATTCCAACACTTTGGTAAAGAGTTGGATACGAGGCGTAGAGTACACCATTACTCCCCAAGTCGTGGCTGATGCTCTAAGGGTACCTTTGGTCCAGAATCCTGTCTATCCTTATGATGAGTCTCCCGAGTTGAGCGATGTCTTATCTTACATCACTGGGACTTCTATCCAGTGGGGTTCTGATCCTAGGATCACTTCTGCTGAGCTTTCTAGGTTGCACTATCTGTTCTTTAGGATAGCCTGTCGTTCTATCTGGCCCATATCTCATGTTCACACCATTCCTCTTGAGCGGTGTGTATTTTTGTACGCTCTGGTTACTGATGCTCCTATCAATTTTCCTCATCTATTTCTTCGTTCTTTGAACGATGTTTATAGGAGTTCATCTACTGCTCATGCTCTTGTTCATCCTATTTTTATTCATAGGATTTTGCTTTATCTTGATCTTAATGGCTTCCCTTCCTCTGAGCCCGTTCATGTGATTGCTCCCATAGGTGCGTCTTTTCTTAGACAGAGGGCTGCTCATCTTCGAGCTAGTTCTAAACACCTTAGATCTGAGCCTTCTAGTAGCGCACCTCCTCCTTCTTCTTCTACAGGTCCTGCTAGTGAGGATGTTCCTGATACTGTTGGTGATGCTGCTGCTCCTGATGTTCCTCTACCTCCTTCGACCGACTTTGATGTTCATCGTACCTTGGAGACTGTCATGACCGTTCAGGCGGCTCATGGTCAGATTTTGGTGGACTTGCTTAATGAGATTCGCGCTCTGCGAGCCGACCTTGTGCATCTTCGTTCACCCTCACCACCTCCTTTTGATGCTGACTTGTGATTGCCCTTTGGCATTCCGTCACAAAAAGGGGGAGTGGATTTTTGACTTGTAGAGGGGTTTTTGTAGTTAGGGGGAGATTTTTTGTTTTCGAGGAGCTTGTGGAGTTTTTAGATTGTATCTAGGTGCTTCACTTTGTATATCATTTTTGGGGATATTCATGTTAGGGGGAGTTACTTTGATTGATATACATGATATATTCATTGATTCTTGTTGCTTTGTGATTCACTGCTTATTGATTTATATTTATGAGTTGATCATTAATATATGTCTTTATTTTGTGTTATGTGAATCTTACAAGAATGTTATACCTGTTGTTTTACTCTTTTCTGTCACACATGTGTTTATGCGTTTGTTGAGTATTTCAGGAATATACTGGTTGATTCAACTGAGCTACTGTCTACACTTGCAATTGATGGATAGTGGTTAGGATTGAATTTGTGTTTATGAGCATTATTTTTGTAATGGGCATTTTACTTGTAAACTTTGAGCTTTTAATTTGTATTTTGTCACGGATTGCCAAAGGGGGAGTTTGTTAGGTTCTAAAGGTTTAGGAATTTATGTATTTAGAACTCTAATTTGTAATATTGGCAAACCATGATCAAAACAATATGTTTAGTTTTGTTTAAACTTGCTCAAAGTTGATTAATTATTGTAAAGTTGGAATCGAGAGACTGTAGATGCATTGGGGCATTTCGGCCTGGCTCGATCAATCGATCGAAAGTCGACCAGATTGCGTTTTCTGCAGTTTTTCCAAGTCAGCCCTAACTCATTAAACGTTTAGGGTTTTATGTTTTTGCCCTAGGTATATAAGGCAAAACCCTAGCCACGTTTTTAGAGTTGCTCCAGTTGTATTGTTGCTCATACATTGCTATTTTGTATAAATCTCTTGTGAGATCTAGGGGAGTTTTCCTTTACACAAAGTTTAGGGTTTTCAAGATAGAGATTACTTCAACATCTTGATGATCAACTAGTTTGCTACCATTGAAGTTTAAAGAATATCAAGCATGGGTGCTTGTAGCTGATTGAAGAATTCAAGAAAGAAGGAGTCCGTGGATTCGGAGCTTGCACGGGGTCGTGTTAGTATGTTCTACTTGTAGGTAGCATTAGGAAGTCGAGCGGGGAGCTTGTAAGTCCTTTTGTATGAACTTCAATTCTTTCATAGTGAATTCAGTTTTGCCTTGAGGATCGGTGGGTAAAATCCTCCCCAGGTTTTTTACCGATTTGGTTTTCCTGGGTGATCATATCTTGTGTTATTTATTATTCCGCAGCTATATATTCTTGATATGATTGTTTGATTGTTTTAACCTAGAATTGCTTAATTTGACTAGTAACAACTTGACTAATAAAATAGGCTACTTAATCTGGTTGTGTGTTAAGGGGTCTAAAACCGTTCAGTATCATTTTCACATTGTGCAATACCAACATCACATGTGACTGTACTTTTGTCACATTCGGTGGTTCCTTTATTTTTTTTCCTCACATTTGATAGTACCATCCTCACATTGTGTAGTACCAACATCACATGTGACTATATTTTGCCACATTGGTGGTTCCTTTATTTTTTTTTTCACGTTTGATAATACCATCCTCACATTGCGCAATACCAACATCACATGTGACTGTACTTTTGTCATATCCAGTGGTTCCCTTATTTTTTTTTCCTCGCATTTTATGGTACCAATCTCACAAAGCGTAGTACTAACATCACATGTGATCGTAATTTTGTCACATTCAGTGGTTTTTTTTTTCCTCACATTTTATGGTACTCACATTGGCAGTACCAACATCACATGTGACTGTACTTTTGTTACATTCGGTGGTTCCCTTATTTTTTTTCTCACATTTGATGGTTCCATTATCACATTAAGTAGTACCAACATTACATATGACAGTATTTTTGTCACAAATGACCGAAATGACTAGAAACCTTAAAAATGACTGAAATACCCTCGAAACTTATAAAATTGCCCAAATACCCCCGAAACCCTCTAAAATTACCGGAATACTCTTAAAACCTAAAAGATGATCAAAATTCCCTTAGAACCTAAAAAATGACCGAATGACCCTAAAACCTAAAAAATGATCGAAGTACCTCCTGAAACCTAAAAATGAATGAAATACCCTTAAAACATTAAAAAAATGATTATAATGCCATTAAAACCTATAAAATGACCAAAATACCAATAGAACATAAAAATGACAAAAACAAAAAACCCTTAGAATCTAAAAAATGACCGTAATAACCTTGAAACCTAAAAAATTAACGAAAACCCCGCAAAACCTAAATAATGACCAAATTACCTTTAGAACCTAAAAAATGATCGAAATATTTGAAATTCATTTGGATGGCAACATTTGGATTTGGATTATTTTGAACCAAGGATTTAAAATGCCCTGATTTGAAACCTGTTAATTTTAAAATTCCTTGTTTGGGTCTTCTTATATAACGAAGGATTTGAAATTCCATTGTTTGGATACCTAAATTTAAATTTGAAGTTAAGATCATAAAATATTTTTTCCAATTATTATTTTTCTTAAACCTTCTACATTTTAATTTTAGTAACATTTTTAATAGATACATGAGGTAATGAAAAAGCCATTGATAACCTAATTGACAAGATAATGAGTAAAAATTTGTCATCATAGCCAACTAATAATTTGCTATTAGTAAGAACTTGGACTTGCAAAATATGAATTTATCATATTAGTAAAAATAATTTTTATTGTTCCATTATAATCATTATCAATGGAGAGGACAATCATAATCAATCTAGATATTATGGACAATCATGCACATTCATGCAAAAGATTATCTTACAAGAAAAGTCATTTTTTTCTAGGTACAAGACTACACAACATTGTGAAGCCATGAATGCCTTCTTGACTAGATTATTGGATAGACAAACTAGGCTTTATGAGTTGTTCCAACAAGTTAATAGAGCACTTACATGTATTTAACACAATGAGGTGGGGGTAGATTTTACTTTTAAATATATTAAATCTATTATGATTACTAGGTTAGTTAAAATCGAGAAGTATACCACTAATATAATGACAAGGGAAATATTCCATATGTATATGCCACAATTTGTTTCCTAAGAAATCGTTTTTCCATAAATTCACATTTTAAATAACAAAATTCACTAATTCTGTTTGTATGTGCCATAGATGGTCCAAAGAAATCAGACCACCTACTTGCACTTGGATCAAAATATGGTAATTTTCATCTCATAATATTTATAACTTGAATTGATATATAACTCACTTTCATGAACTACTAGCCGGTCTCTTGTTGTAAAGTATCTAAAAGAAGCAGACAAACTACAAAGAAATCCATCTAAAAAGGAAAAAAAATTCATTTAAAAAGAAATCCACTACAATGTTTCTTGTTCACATCTATATTTGAATACCATCATGGAAACAATTGAAAAAGAGATAATCATAAGCATATGCATTTCTGGATCACGCATTCTTAAGTTCTCAATAGAGCAACTTCTAGCTTGTAGGAATTTCTTATTATCCCTTCTGCAACTCCACTGGCAACAGAAATATCTGCATTTACATGATATAACTATTCGAGCTTGAAAAAAAACGAGATGTTCATAATAGCAAATCTCTTTGCATAGAGCCTTAGATATTTATTTATATAACTATTATTATTCAAGAACTTTGGCTCATGTAGTTCAACCTGACAATATCAGCAAATTCAAAATCATATATAATAAGTTTATTAAATAAATAAATAAAATCTAGAAAACAACAACATGCTAAAAAAAGGATATAATCATTGAGAGGTTTCTTATTATTTGAAAGTTGAGTAATAATGTAAATGATTGTGGGGGCATATCAATGTTTCAGCTCTGTTTTAGAGCTTGGTCTTGTTACATGGACTTCAATTGTATGTGCATATGCATTCCAGATGTTATCTTTTTACATGGATGTCATTCTAATTATCAACTGTAATTAGATAATTGATAATTTTTCAGTAACAAGGATAAAACAGCTTTGGGTTTAGGCTGGATGCTTATATACCAAAAAAAAGCATTGAATGCAAGAGAGAGCTAGAAGGATAAATGCTTACATGACAGATTTTCATGAGGTTGACTCCTACTTATGATGAGCTATAATTAAGCAATAACATCAATGAATGGTCCGACAAAAATCAGATCTAAGAACCTGTAACTGTTAAAAAAAAAATGGCACGTGCACAAATCCTAACAGAATAGCTTAATTGGAGAGAAAAACACTTCAAAAACTTAAAACTTATGCTCTGCATTAAGTTCTAAGATAACAAACTTTTCTACATACAATATAATCTTTTATATAATATTGACATCACACAGTACAACATACATATGCAAATTGGTAGAGTTGTAACACAACATACCTTATAACTTACATTGTACTGGATAGAAATTACAACAAAGCACTTCAAAATGAATGCTTTGATAATTTTTCTTATCATCTGCTTGTCATAAGGATGACTAGGTAACTCCCTGCTAGTTCTTATCATCTGCTTCAAAACTTATGCTCTTCACTTTCCTGTTTGTCATAAGGATGACTATTTGAAAGCTCACATAGAGTTCTTGCAGACTCAAGTTATAGCGGGTGTTAGTCACCACACAAGTTGTACAATAAGAAGATGAAGTGATTAGGTAACTCCCTGCTGGTTCTTCACTTTCAACTTTGGCATATTGACAATTAAAGAATTTTGGTCTCAAGTTGCAATTTTTAAATTACTCCAACCAGTAAAGTTAAGACAAATAGATGTCCCTATGTTGAGTAAACTTTATAAAAAATAAATAAATAAACTTAAGGCAAACATGCCCTGAACCAGGTTTCAATTATCTCAACCTAATCTTTGTAAAGTGGTTTGAATCAAAGAGGTTTATCTCAAACGAAAATTTTCCACCCTATGTTTCTTATCTAATGTGAATTATGAAATGGATGATGGATTATGTTCCCTAATCATCCTGAAATGAAATGTCCAAAAGCTATAAGACAATGACCTGGTCATGTACCTTTCACATTTTAGACATTAATCATAGAACCTTTAGACCATACTTTTTGATCAACAAATCTTTAAAAGTTGAAAGTAAACAAGAGGTCAAAAATCTTAATTGCAATTCTCTGAAAACAAGAAAAAAGAAAAGAAAAAAAGCAAAGTGTCAAACTAGCCCCCATTAAAAAAATTAGAATCATGTTTCATATTTATTATTCTTTATACTATAGATAAACCCCTAAATATCAAATAGTCAAAGATATGAACATGTATTACAATAAGATGTGGGGTTCACCTCATAAAGCTATTATACAAATAGGCTTTCAACAAATATTGAAGTTGGTCAGAGTATCCAAAGATGCTTATTATATTAAACAAAATCTCATTACCCCAAACTAGTCCATAAAGCAAAAGTAGAAAACACTGAGAACAGTCCCAAACTTCCAGTTCCATGAAATTTGTTGAAAAACACAAACTGATTTAAATGACACAAACAAAATAAAGTAGTAAATACAGACAGCTACCCATGAAGAGTGGCAAAGCAGAGCAAAGCACATAGATAGATATAGATGAACACACCATTTCCTTTCTTTCAGCTTTCGGTGTACGACCAAACTTACCTTTTTATATTACCATAGAGCCATAGAGATTCTCTCCTATATATATAGTAGCTCCACATGTATTTTTTTTTTTCAATATTAAAAAAAAAAAAAAAAAAAAAAACCAATTCAAAATTCAACTGCCCAAAAATATTTTCAATTCAGTAAATAAAATAAAATAAAAGAGATAGAAATTATAATAATGGATTTAATCACAAAATAGGTTGTCAGGGTGAACCAATGAGACCCAACCTTCTTCTTTTCCAGATCTGATTTACACCTTGTGAGTATGAGAGGCCCTATAGAGACATCTACAGCTTTCAATTCTTCAATGTTTGAGGAGCTAAGGAATCTTTCTATAATTGAACCTTCGAATTCTTTCAAAAACTCCAACTTTTTCTCGGTTTCAAGAGCTATCCTTGATTCTTGATCTGAAATTGACTCACTTTCCGATGTGGGTTTTGCTGTATTCTCTGCATGTTTCTCCTCTCTGTTGTTTTCTTGCGTTGTTCTTCTTCTCTATTCCTCTGTTTCCTCTATCCCAAGCAATGATTCCCAGAATCTACTGGCCATAAACAAATCAAATGAAACCCACAGAGGCACAAATAAACCTAGACAATCCTATCAATATTTTGTGATTCAAATTTACAATTGATGGAAGACACAGAATCCATGGCATGCACACAGACCACTAGGGTTTTTCCCTAACTTCAACAAATATAGAGGAAAAGGGTTAAGAATCAAAATCCCTAAATGAATGCTATAAGAAATTTAGAGACTCCAGATTGTAAAGACACAGATGCCAAAAAATAGATTCAGTGATTTACCTAAGAACATCAACAATGAAGGTTGGAGAGAAGAGACGACAAAAGAGAAGAACCCGCAAGAACTTGCTTCAGATCAGATTAGATGCGAGAGAAGAAGAAGTACCGTATTTATTTTTTTTGGGGGTTTTATATGTTAACCTGACTAACCGGTAACTGATATCCTGTTAAAATTATACAAACAGCTAAGATTAAAACAAGTAAATCTAAAGGCTAAAACTTAGGTGGGTACCGTACCCCCTAAAAAAAAGAGGGGGGTACAGGAGCATGACCCATGTGTGAATACAATAGTGTTAAGTTTTTCACTTTTAACATTGCCTCCCACCATTTATTTACTTTCTAAAATTGAAAATTAAATACCAAGCCGGCCAACCCATGCCTACAAAATTTTAAGATTTAAACAATGAGGTCCAAATTTCCTAATTTCATTGTAAATTCAATTTCTTTACTTATTTTGATTAGACCCAACATCAAAGTAAACACACTCAATCTGAAAAAAAAACCCACCTGTGCAAGCCCATCCTTTAAATTAAATTAAAACAAATTCAAACACCTGATGTGCAGCAGCTTCTTAATCACCTCAATCAATATTTCTATCTCTCGCAACCAAACTCCAAAATCGGTCATTTTACATCCAAATTTAAAGAAAATGGTATGTTGTTAGATAGATGCGAAACCAATTTTGACGCATCACTATTTTGATGATTATGTCATAGAACAAGAAGATGGAGTAGCCACCACAGCTTCTACATTTTTGCGATTCAAAGCATCCCTTGGTCTTCATCCTGGACTTCAGAGGTGGAAATACTTGTTGTGGGTGCCAAGAATCAATTTATGGTCCTACCTACTATTCTAGAGAAGGTGGATTACAACATTGGATAGACACCACTCATCATAAATCATGTGCGGAAGTACCCCTTGGGTTGCACCATCCCTTGCACCCAATCCATCCTCTCATTCTCTTTGATGAAAAGACACGTTATCCTGAACAAGAAGAAGAACACAAACAAAAGACCAAATGCCAACTCTGCAATGAATCTCGTCGACAATACACTTATCGTTGTTACTGCTGCGACTTCAACCTTCACGCCACATGTGCTTTCTTACCACCCACCATTGAATCTTCTCAAGTCCACCACCACCCTTTAACCCCCTTTTGGAAGTGGATGTCGTTCACTTGTGACCTTGGTGCCAAAGAAGTCAAGGGTATACCTAATTTGTGTGCCCTATGTAGTTATTGCGTTCATAATACTTATGCTTCTTTGCCATGCACACTCAAAGTTCTAGTTCACAAGCACCCCCTCTGGCTCATCCATTCTTCTCTTGAAGTTGAACTCCATCAATCCAACTCCCGATTTTGTCAGCTCTGTGCTCAAAAAGTGAACACAAACTTTGGGTTTTACTATTGCTCCAAAATGCGATTTTGTTGCCCATCTCGGTTATGTTGCGGACTACAGAAATAGGGAGAACATAGATTTGCAAAAACTTAAAGAGGCGAAGAATGAAAATTCAAAGCTCGATCAATCTGCAGCTTACAAAGTCAAAAATATCAAAGTGGGTGCGGATGGAACTGAAATAGCCACAGAAATCCAACACTTCAGTCATGAGCATGACTTAAAGCTTTCGGATGATGAGGTACTAAATATTGAAAAATGCGATGGGTGCGTACAAGCTATTTTCCCACCCTTTTATAGTTCTGTAAATTGTAGCTTCTTTCTACATGAATCTTGTGCTAAATTACCTACAAAAAAATGACACCCACTTCATCAACACTTACTCACCCTCTTCCCAAAGCCACGACCATGTTTGAATTATAATCAAAATACATTTAAGTGTGAAGCCTGTAGGCGTGAAGGCAATGGATTCAACTATACGTGTGAGAAATGCTTGTATATTGGGTTTAGTCTCGATGTTTCATGTAGTTTAATTTTAGACATCCTTACCCACCTTGGCCATGAGCATCCATTTCTTCTTTCTAGCATTGCATCTGAACATAACTACAGTTGTTGTGATTCAAAAATTTTCCCAATATTCCGTTGTACCACTTGTGAATTTGCTTTTGTTAGGTTCTAAAGACTTAGGATTTAATGTATTTAGAACTCTAATGTATAATGTTGGCAAATCATGATCAAAACAAGTTGTTTAGTCTTGTTTAGGCTTGCTTAAAGTTGTGCATTTATGTAAAGTTGGAATCGAGTGGCTGCAGAAAGTATTATTAACTTTCAACCTGGCTCAATCGATCGAAGCTTAGACTCGATCGATCGAATCTCAAGCATAATGTTTTTTCTGTAGAATTTCCAACTCAGCCCAAGCCCATTAAGGATTAGAGTTTCAGATCTAATTCTCCTAGTATATAAAGAAAACCTTAGCCACGTTTTGGAGTGCAGTCCTAGTTGCTCTGGTTGTATTGTTTCTCATATTTTGGGGTTTGTGTGAATCTCTTGTGAGATCCTTGAGGAGCTTTCCTTCACATAAACTTAGAGTTTTCTAGGTAGAGATATTTTCAATACCTTGATGATCAACTCAGTTGCTGCCATTGAAGCTTAAAGAATAACAAGCGTGGGTGCTTGTAACTGGTGGAGAATCCAAGAAAGAAGGAGTCCGTGGATTCGGAGTTTGCACATGGTCGTGTTAGTAAGTTCTACTGGTGGGTAGCATTAGGAAGTCAAGTGGGGAGCTTGTAAGTCCTTTTGTATGAACTTCGATTCTTTCAAGATAGTGGATTCAATTTTACCTTGAGGATAATTAGGTCAAATCCTCCCCAGGTTTTTACCGTGTGGTTTCTTGGGTCATTATATCATTGTGTTATTTACTTCTCTGTTGCTTTATATTCTTGATATGATTGTTTGATTGTGTTAACCTAGATTTGCATAATTTGACTAAGTTAATCACTTGGCTAATTAACTAGGTTAATCTGGTTGGGTTAAGGGGTCTAAAACTGTTCAGCTTTGGACTTCAAATGTGCTACACTACCGCAAACTACAAGGTACAAACAACATGAGCATCCCTTCACTCTCTATTATACTGCTGAAGATGACTCCGGTGAATATTATTGTGATATTTGTGAAGATGAACGAGACACAAAACATTGGTTCTATTATTGTGCAGATTGCAGTTATCTTGCACATACCAAATGTATTCTTGGCAAAAACCCAAATGTCAAGTGACATATATAATGGCTACCTGCCGGGAGGTTCTTACACATTTGTTTGTCAATATGTCACCTACACACCTTTAATTTCATGGAGGAAGTCAAAGGCCACCCTCAATGTAATAGGTGCAATAATTCTTGTGAAGAGTTGATTTATCAATGTGCCCAATATAATTTCTAGATGCACTATTATTGTTTATAGAAATAAAAATGTTGTTTAAATTTTTATTCTATACTAAACATAGTACACAGAATTTTTGGTGCATGAAATTTGTAATTCTTATTCTACTTAATTTATTTTATTTACTTTTGAACTTAAGCTTAGCTTATTAGCTTATGAGGATTGTTGTTTCATACCTCTCAAATGGCCACAACATTTAATGTATTGTCACATTTACTAAATTTAATTTTTAGTCCTACAAGCAACTTACTAAATTCTTCATTGAACCTACCAATCTGGATGCCGGCACTAACCTTGAGGTGAGTTTTTTATGTAAGTGTTATTGTTATGGCTTCAACTATAAGTGTGAGACATGCTATTTTATAATTGATGTTCCATGTAGTTTGAAGTTAGACATCCTTACCCACCATGGTCATGAGCATCGACTTCTTCTCCCAAGCATAGAATCTAAACAGAATTGTAGTTGTTGTGATTCTAAAATTTACCCAATATTCCGTTGTACCACTTGCGAATTTGCTTTGGACTTCAATTGTGCTACACTACCACTAACCGTAAGGTACAATCAACATGAGCATCCCTTCACTCTCTGTTATACTGATGAAGATGACTCCGGTGAATATTATTGTGATATATGTGAAGAAGAGCACAATCCAAAGTATTGGTTTTACTGTTATTTAAATTGTGAGTATCCTGTACATCCCAAATGTATTCTTGGGGAATACCCAAATATCAAGTAACACATATATTAGTCACCTGTTTGGAGGTGTTTGCACATTTGTCTATCACCCACACCCCTTTACTTTCATTGAGGAAATCAAAGATCACCCTTAATGTAATAGCTGTAATAGTTCTTGAGAAAAGTTGATTTATCAATGTGGCCAATGTAATTTCAACATGCACTATTATTGTTTATAGAAAGACAAATGTTGTTTTTGTTTTTATTCTATACTAGACTTAGTCCACAAAATTTTTGGTGCGTGAAATTCGTCAAATAACAATGCAGTAATTTTGTTTAATCCTCTTTCTTGGCATCATGGTCAAGATTGGACATAAATACATTTACCCAAGTCATGGTTGTCTGTATCTTGTTGTACTTGCCTTGGTTCTTTATTATCAAATTGAACGTTTTCTAAAGAAAATCCATTATTGTAGTTTAGGGGGGAACTTTTATTTGTTTCATTTCCTTTTGAGTTTAAGCTTGTTAGGATTGTTGTTTCATACCTCTCAAATGGCCAAAACAATTAATGTATTGTCACATTTATTAAAGTTAAATTTCAATTTGACAAATAGCTTATTGAATTATTCATTGAACCAACCAATCTTGATGTTCGCAATAATCTTTAGGTGAGTTTCTTTTCTATTTTTTTTTTATAGTATTTTTGGGTGTCTTGAACAACATTTGAGCTAGATGCTGGTGTGTATGTATGTTTAGTTGCTAGGACTTTGGTCAATTGCCGATGATGTGACCATTTTGGGGCTATATGTGGTGCTTGGGCTATATTTTACCTTTTTGACAAAATTCCTTAGAAACCTGAAGTCTTAAATTGCATCAATTATATAATATACAAACAACTTTGGCTCATAAGTTTAAAAATGCAGCATTGATTTTGGTAAATTTGCTTGTTATTTTTTGCAACCATAATTAATAGTTATTCCTACTTACAAAGTTTCTTAAGGTATATGAAATTTCCTACAGGTAATTGTTAGTAAAATGTGAAGCTGGATTTTTCTTCTAAAAGATGTCTACTATTTTGCTTAAATAATACCCAGTCTGCCTAAAATATCAACTTTGCTGCATATTAAGTACGGACAAATCATCTTACATGGAGGAAAATGTTGTGGCCTTCAAAATAGTCTATGAGGGCATCTATAAAATTTTAGAGAAGAGATGAACCCAGAAAAGCTGGTAGCCAAACCACCAAGAATAGAGCGGTCGATCTTCCTCTGAATTTTTAATCAATTAAGCCATTTTCTTTTTGTTTATCTCCCTTATGTGCTATTAATTTTCTTTTGGCAGTGGACCCGCTAAACCATTGGAGATATGATGTCACCATGTAGTAGAAATTGCTCCTTTACCCATCTGTTGACTTGAATAATATTGTATGAGTTTAAATCTTATATTTCAGCTATGCATCACATTATGGTGTATTTATGTATGTATGGGATTTATTAGAGTATGTAGTATTTATTCGTTTGAATTGCATAAAGTTTTGTAATATTTATTCATTGGAATTGCAAAAAGTTTTTGTGACAAGCACATGGAGGCAACTGATTTCGTTAATCTAAAAGGGCAAAAAAGTTGAGACCAATTCTATAATGGTGAAATTTCTTTATGACCTTTGATGAATTGCATATGTAACTCAGCATTTCTTTTATTGTTGCAAATTATGAATTGCATGTATTTGTGTAATCTTTTATGAATTGTATGTATTTGTGTAATCTTTTAGTTTTCCACTTTGTAACTGATTAGTTAGCTCTAAAGATGCCAAATCTGATCAAAATTGAAATACTACAACAACTTATGGATTCATTTTATAACCCTGCTTGTAGATAACAATGATGGGTGATTAACTGTCTATTTCTGGCTAAGATATTGGTACTTAAAAGAAGGTGGGTTTATCTTTAATGGGAAGGTCTAAGAAAGAGGAGTTAAATGGACAATAGAAGCAGGGGATAGAATATGATCAATATCGTATGATGCAGAATGCTTTGAAGAGAGCACAGAAAAAGGTTATACAGGACCTGATTAATGTGGTTGATTAACGCAGGAATAATGAAGAACAAGATCTGTACTTGTCTTAAGTATTTCTACTTGGTAGAGTCCTTTAAGATTCGATTTTATAATAGATTGGATAATTCAAGGTCAACTTTGTGGAGGAATCAGATAACAATATAAAAAACAATGTTGTAGATTCTTACTTGGCAATGCATCATAGCTCAATTTTAATGGCACGCATATATCCTTCTCAATGCTGCCATAATGAGAAACAGGAAGTTGTAGACGGTTGAGTGCATATTTTTTTCTTCATTGACTTACCCACAGTCTTGATAACCAATGGCAAACCACATCATATCCTTGCAAGAATAGTAATTTTTTTTACTCAAACTATATCCCTTGCATTTTGCATGAATGAGTTCCAAGAGCCTTCATTGGTCATCACACTTCCAAAGATTGTATTGTTAGTAGGATTTTACAATGTTGAAATCAATTTTTTAAGGGGAGAACCTACAAGAATTCACAATGGGAGAGAATAAACGGAATGGAATGGTTCTTAGATGCCAGTAGAAACCAAGAGCTTTGTAAATAATAATGATAGCCCAAAATCGAAGACTCAGCTTGAGGTCATAAACAATAGAGAATGGAGGCTCCACTAGGTTTGTCAAGGGTAACAAAGAAGGCCTGAAAATGGAGAATCATTTTGAAAATGAAACTGGTGAGCTTGGTTAGATTTAGAGGTATGTTCCTTTTTTATTTAAAATTTAAACGGTCTGTTAAATATCAAAGATGAAGTTCTTGACCTTCTTAGTATTGATTGGCTTAGTTTTACTTAAAATTTCAAATGAATGAAGCGGGTATCTATATTTTTGTAATTATTAATCACTTTCAAAAGTTATACTATAGTTGTTTGACACATATAATACTTGAAACTTTATGTTATTGGCTAATAGCACAAGAATGCTATTTGCAAACTTTATTGAACACTAGTTTTCACACCCAACCTTTGGACATTCATTTCCTATCAAAACAGAGATCAAATTTCTATGAAATTCAAAACTGCTCTTATTTTCTAGTGTTACTCATGTTAGCTCATTTTGTAATAACTTGGTATTTAGTATACGTTATAATCAAGTACGCATGCTATAAGATGCTACACTTATTTATGTTGGGACACTTTCTTACTCCCTTTTGTTTCCTTCCCAATTACTAGTGTCATGTCATCTTGTAGGTCACTACATTGGACATTAGCAGATGCAGACTTATCATTAGCTATGGCAATTCTAATTTTTGCATTGACTGTTGGTTTGATCTGAATTTGAGCCTTTAATTTATTTTATATTGCACCATTATTTATAGTCTTTGAGTGATGGAGTGAAGTTAAGGAACCATTAGCGTTCATTTCGAGTAGAGTCTATAATATATGATTGGTATAAATGGATCACTCAAAAACTTTCATTTGCTCGTACGTAAGATACCAAGCCTTAGGTTGTGGTTTTAGAGTGATGCATTTCTACAAATTTTGAATTTCATTCTACTTCCTTGTTGTAATTTCCATTTGGTCATATTTGAATCAATTTTCCCCCTTGTTGGGTTACACTTTCTTTCTTTTTTTTCTTGGATGTGCAGATGCCGATAGTCTTTTAGTCTCCAGCGGGGTTCATTAAAAATACTGGGCCGAAATTTAGAGATGCTATGCTTTCAACATCTTATGCTCAGGTACCTTCATTCTTACATTCTTACTTTCTTCAGGAAATCTTATCTTCTTTTATTTATTTGTTTTAATTTATGGGAGTTTTTCACTTTTTGGAGTTAAACCTTTATATCGTGTTTTTGTTTGTCCATGTTCTTGCTTATGCACAACCAGTACATGTTCAACTTTTAATATCATTGTTATAACTTAGGCACAGAGCAGTCATTACAAAAGTTAATCGAAACATATTCTTATCATAAATATGGAGATCTTTTTTTAGAAGATCAAAAATCCAATTGCCATAAAGGTCTATATTGTGGTTTGGATCAACCAGATATTCCAATGTGGTGAAGGGAATGTGTCTTGCTCACCTGGTGTTTGATGAAATGACTGTCTTTTTTGGCACAGTATTGGCCACACTTAAGATTGTACTCCATTAAACATTATTCTGTTTATAATAACAAATAATGTTACAAGTACATGAAAGTCTCCACCTCCGTTTTATAGTTGTGTGTAGTGTACCTTCTTTCTTCATAAATCTTAAATTTCCCAGAAAAAAGTGACATCCATTCACTCCCCAAAGACACACTATACAAGAATAATTGTAATAACTTCAATCTACCTGCAAAGGATAAGTATTTACATGTCCAAGAATTTATTCTTCTTGTCATTTTTTCAATTAGGGGCCTACATCATGATAGCTCAGCCAACTAGGGACTAGAGGCTTACCCAGATATCTAACTGAGATACCTTCCTTAAAGTGAAGAGCATCCAAAATCTGGTTCTTTAGGCCCGCAAATTCACCTGCACATAATACTTTACTTAGAGTATTAATCTACAAGCCATAAATCACTTCAAAGTCTTCCAAACACTTTTCACTAATTTGACTGGGTATAGATTAGTTCTCATGAAAATCATTCAGTCGTCTTCAAAATAAATATTAATAAACTGCATATTCTCACATCTGGGATGGAAGTTGAAGTCCTTGTAATGAAGAATCTTTTGTTTTAGCATCTTAGTAGGATTTGGGAACTCCATTGCTAGCAAAAACGAATGTGGGGACAATGGATCCCTTTGTCTCATCCCTTTGGCTCCTTGAAAATAACCAGCTACAGAGTACATTGGAGTCGTAATACACTCCCTCACCCAATTAACATATCTTGAGGGAAACCCCACAATTTGAAGGCGCGGAAAAAATAAACCACCCTTGATGGTACACCTGCCCAGGCCTTTTTCTCTATGGTAGTTCTTAACAATTTCGGGAGCAAATAGCACAGTTTCTGTTGTATTCCTATTAGGCACAACGGCAGTTTGATTGGGCTACTAATATCATTCAAGCGTGATTTAAGTCTATTAGTCAAGTTCTTTGTGATGCACTTATAAATGATATTGCCATAAGAAATTGGTCTATAATCCCCCATGCTTGAATGATTGCTCACTTTAGGGAGAAGTATAATAATTGTTGCATTCACATTTCCAAGTAACCTACCTGAATTGAGAAACGATTGGATGGCATGGGCTCTACATATGAATGGATAACAATTGGCCAAGCTTTTTTGAAAAAACAAGCTGTGAACCCATCAGGGCCTTGGGCCTTCTATCCATCCAAGAAAACATAGTTTGCTGGATCTCCAAACTTGAAATTGGTGAACCTGTTGAAATTCTACCCAAATTTCTTGAGCCAGATGCCCCTTAGAGGTGTCTAACAAATTTTGATAATATTAACCCACAGCTAATTGTTTAACTTGTTGAGGAAAGTTAAACAATCCTTTAGAAAAAGGGACACTCGTTAATAATCCATTTTAGAAAAGTTTTAATACCACTTTTATGAAAAATGAAAAAAAATGTCAAAATATTAATTACTTTTTTTTTTTTTTCCATAAAAATTTTTTTTAAATAGATTATTAACTAGTTCTTTATGACCACAACACTGTCAACACAACTATTTTACTATAGCAGCTTGGCTTGTTAAAATGATTTCGACTGTTCACTTTAATAACACTTGCATCAATTAATGTAAAATGTAAAATTTTGATCAATCAACCAAAAATAATTACCCATATCAGTTATTTTATTTTATTTTTAATTATGAATATCTATATAAATTTACATAACTATTGTTTATGCGGGTAGAAGTATATTTTACTTATTTCTTAATTCACTTGGTTGGTGTGTATGCATGTGTGAGTGGTGTAGAAGTTTAAAAAAAGTGATTTTGAGAATGAAAAATGAATATTTTATTAAAATAACTTTTAGAATAAATAATTAGGTATTTTTGAAAAGTGGTTTTTAAAATAGAAAAATTAAGTTTTAATGCTAAAAATAAATTAGAATTTATGCATGAATTGATTCAAATGTTTTTAAAACCACAAATTTATAGGGCTAATATTTTAAACCCATGCATAGATTTACAAAAGAGTTCCTATCAAGAAATGAATAAAGACATGCATCATTCATAACTCATAAGCTTGTGTTATTTTGATATATATCTTGTGATATTTATCATGTGATATTTTGATATTTATCTTGTGATACTTATCATAATTTATCATAAATTATTACAGTTTTTAACAAAATCATAATAATTATTATTAATTATTGAGTTTCTGATTTAGATGTACTGTACTATTATTGGTTATAATTCTCTTTCCAAGTTAGTATAATTTAGTTTTTCTAACTTATTTGACTAGAAAAAATAAAGAGCTGGTGACAAACTACCATATGTTTATAGTGTTCAATTGTATGTTCAAACAAAGATGATATACTGATCATTGAACTTGATGCGAAGTTGGTTGTGGATCTTCTAAAGAAGCATGAAGGCCATTCACACAGTATATTAGTGATTGGAAGGTCGGCCTAAGGAAAATACCAATGGTTCAAAACTTCAAATCAAGCATTGCTACTGGGAGCTTTGCTTTCCCGGGATTTTGTTGTTTCCTTAGAACTCCGAGGAGATATTTCGTTATTACTTAGTTTAGACTCTACCAGAGTGTCCTCAAATCGCTTACACTTTCTTCTGCTCTTTAGTTTTTAATGAAAGTCTTGTCCATCTTACCCAAAAAAAAAGAAAAAAAAAAAGAAAAAGAAAATGAAAATGATATATCATGTTTCAAATGTATACACTCATGACTCATCGTTGAAATTGAAAAAACATGGACCAAGTTGTGAAAAATTAGTGCATTATATTATTATCAAGGTTATTCTAGTGAATGATGACTTTTTTTACGAATAGTGAATAGTGACTTGAAGTGAGATTTTCACCACTTTCGTTTTACTATATAGCCCCCTGCTTCATCTGAACCCAGCAAAACCTCCCAAAGGATCACAACCAATCATTCCAATCTTTATCCACGTCTCCACTTCTATAAATTCTAACATAACATCCTCTCCCATCTTCTTACTATAACATTTCTTCTTCACCATTCTCTCAAATACGAATCTAACCCATCTTACAAGCAGGGTCTTAATTTAAATGTCCTGGTTGTACTTGTAATATCCTAGCACTTATTTTTTTTACATTACATATACTAAATTATTACATTAGTTCACACCATTACTAATTACCGTCTAATTGTTCTATCATCATTGAACCACTCTACTCAAACATGAAGGCACTTGGAACCTTATTCTGTAAGTTTAGAAGGTGGTGTTGGTTGATGGTGACACAGATACAGATAATTCTAGATTAAAGCAAATAAAATTTCATTAATATGTGATTTTTCTTTTTTGATACATTGATAATTAGGCGGTGGAGGGATGTGAATCCTAAATGCCTTTGTATAAATAGCAAGAGTTGCTAGCAAGTGGAGCTACTAGCCTACAAGGGTCTTGGCTTGATATATGATACTGTTGGGTAGTTGGGTTTGGAGTTACTTAAAATTTGTTAAGCGATGTTTTGTGCCATTCTTTCCTCAAAAAAAAAAAAAAAAGTTTTGTGCCATTAAAAGATTTAAAAATGGATTTAGATTAATTAGCAATAGAAAAAGGGAACATGAAAATACATTTGTTTAATTTTATTTGTTAAAAATGAAAGGCAAGTAGTAAGCTAAGAGAAAATACTTTCCTTTTTTATTATTATTAATTGTTTACTGCTTTTATTTGCTTTTCTCATGAGTTTTAAATGCTTTTCTCATGAGGTTTAAATGCCTTTCTCATGAGTTTCATCCCAAAATGTTTAATGTCCACAAATTTTTTTTTTTTTTCACTTTCCTATTTGTTTTATTTTTCAAATTGATTTTTACTTTCTAAATGTCTATTTGCTTAATATTTCATGAGGCTTTCATTATATTCTTCTACTTTGCAGAGAAATGATACCCAAAAAATTCTATTTGGGTGCTAAAAGAACATTAAGAAAGGGGATAAGAGAAAAAATAGAAAGAAAGAAAGGGGATAAGGCTTTTGTTTATGTTGTCTGTGAGTATTTGTGCATTCATATACTGGCATGTGTGATTTGGATTTCCTCTAATATTCCGTATTTTTTAATATGTTTTTGCAAATATATATACATATAGAGAGAGAGAGAGAGAGAGAGAGAGAGAGAGATTTTTTGAATCACCCTTGGACGTGTAAAAAAAAAAAAATGCTATTTGCCGGTAATCTCTTGGATGGTACTTTTTTTTTTTTTACTTGCTATATATTTAAAATTTTTAAATTAGTGACAAATACTTGTTTTGTGTTCGTTCTTTTCCTCTTTAAATATTTTACGTTAGCAAATTTTTTTAATGTTGATGTTTTTATTTGTGTGGATATTTGATAATTTTGTGTCATGAATAAGGAGCTCCTACAACTAGTAGAATCCTAAATTTAACAATGGGAGAAAGGTATTTCTTAATATTGGTAAATTGATTTGTGGGATACATATTGAAATATGGTCGTGTGTGGGGTTCATTGGATATTTTGACAACTTTTTTAATTTTTTATAAAAATTTTCTAAATTGAATAATTAATGTATGTCATGAGGATATACATTAACTGGACCCTTGTATATATTATTAGGTACTGTATATATATTGCAATTTGGAACTCCTTTTTTTGTTAAAAGTTGTGCAGCATTTCTTAAAATATATTATTTAAAGATATATTTAAAAATAGCCAATTTAATGAAATTGGTATATACTTTTCAGAAATTACAGCTCTTGTATGCGGAAGATTGGGATTGAGGTTCTGTCATTTTGATGCAAAGTCTATTAAGTTTGGAAAAATTAGATATTAGTTATGGTGAAGGATTGCAAGAAGTGTTTAATCTCAAAGGGCTCTTTAATAGAAAACAACAAAATGTGTTGCTATCAAGTTTGAGTGAGATCAACTTGTATAGTCAACTTGAACTAAAGTGCATATGGAAGGGTACAGCGGAACATCTAAATCTTAAGAATCTTGAGAGTTTAGGAGTTTTTGGGCGTATGAATTTGATAACTCTTTTGACAGCCACATTTTTTTGGAGCTTACACAATTTGAAATTTATTAGAATATAAGACAGCAATGAATTGGAGCATTTGATTGTTTTTTTTTTTTTTTTTTTTTTTTTTTCTTAGAATCCGAACTTGTCAACAATTTATTATACTAATTGAAATCAGAAATACAAAACGATAAATGTCAAGTGGAACATTCTCCATCCAGACTAGTACAGGAAAGGAAAACCTTGCTCTCTGAGCTAAAACATGGGCAACTGAGTTACCCTGCCTCCTTACAAAAGAGAAGGACTTGGTTTGTAGCAAACCAGACATAGACCAAATGTCTTTAATAATGTGACCAACACTAGCTAAAGAAAATTCTTCGGCATTGAGGGCTTTGATTATAACCTCCGAGTCACCTTCAAACATAGACTGATTGAAGCCCAGCTCTAGGATAATACTGACAGAGCATTTGATTGTTAAAGATGAAAAAGATTGGAATCTCCAATCTCCATGCTTTGCTAAATTGGAAATAGTAATAGTTAAGAGGCTGCAAGAAATTACAACCTCGCTTTCCCATGGCCATTTATTGTTTTTCAAGACTACATTCTCTCACTGTAACAAGAGCCTCTGAACTAGTAGAAATATTTGCACATGAAGAATTATTTATAGTTGTTTTGTATTTTATTTTATTTTATTACAGTGATCAAACAATGCCTATAGAGATATAATAGTAAACTCTCTTATTAGAAGATACAAATTTTAAACTCTAAATTTTGCTTTTAGAATCTAGCTGATTAAACAGTTTTGTTACTAATATATTTTGTTTCTCTTTTAAAGTGATAAAGGGTTTGTTCAGTCAGAAAGTTAAAACAATGTTACAAAAAAAAAGTTTGGTAGGAAAGTTTAACAAAGAGTGTTTTGAGTTATTGTTCTCAATTTAGAGTGTTTAGACATTGTATTTTGGAAACATTTCAAGAACAGTTTTCGATAATAGTTTTGAGTGGCATTATTGCAATTGTCTTGAAATTTGTGGGACCTACATGATGTTGACAAGACACAAAATACTTTTTCTTTCTTTTTTCTTTTTTTTTCTTTCTTGAAAACACATAATACTACTAAACGCTCAACTCAATTGTATTTTTTCACTTTTGAAAATATGCTATTAGAAACATGATATGGAAAATACAGGAAAATTTTTCAAAAAGTACATGATCTTACAAAAGCTCAAAAGACAGAAGTAAAATTTTCATGTAAAGAAAATATATAATCGAAGTAAAAATATCATACACAGCTCAGCCAAAACACAAACTGCTACCTAGCTTGGACAAGCAAAATACTTCCAAGGACCTAGTAACCATAGTAAATGGAGAAAGATATCAAAGTCATCTCAGTCATTAAATCACACAGCGCTCACAAAGTCATTTCATCAAACACTTTATTTGCATTTTCAATTAGTCCAACATTGAACTCTAAAAACATTTAAAAAATCCAACAATTCCTTAACAAAACTAGACCAACCCAGTTCGCTAAACCTCTTATATAATAGCAAAAAAATTAAAAATCTCAACAGCATTGCCATTCCCAAGTCCCAGCTTTACCAATAGATACAGACCCAGGTAGACAAATCCAAGCGAAACCCACACAGCCCAAATATAAACCAAAAAAAAAAAATGGAGACTAAGCCACAAACTTAAAAGAGACAAACTTCAATGTCAATGTGGTTTCAGCTTAAGCGTTATTGCAGCTTGAGGAAGGATGGACAAGAAGTGATTTGTGGGAAGATTTTCCAGAATTTTCAAATCAACGGATTTGTAGGTCTCAAACAAAGTCCAAATCCAAATCCATGGCCAAATTTGGGCATCTAAACAGACCACAAGAGTTTTTACATATGGGGGTGTTGGCTTTTTAGTCGGGGGTTAAATGCAACTGCAAGTATGACCCATTTCCTTGCTGAGTAATTTTGCTAATCTAGTTGATTTTGAATCAATAGAGGTGGTGTTAACACGCATGCATTTCTCACTTGAGCTCGACTCCTTGAGAAATATATTAAACCAATCTCCTACTGCTTACAGATTATAGCGCTTATTTTCCAGACAAAATAAACCAAACAAAAACAAATTCGTCTAACAAAACCTAAGAACTGGCATATATTGACATATTACTTTCTTAAGAGTGTTAAACAGTGCCATACACATTCCACTTGGAAAGTGGAAAAGCATAAAATTACAAATTTGAGGTACATATACATCACTAGAAAAGGTGATACACAGAACAGAAACAAGAGGAACAGTTTCACATTGACATGTACAAATTTTAATCCATAGAATCCTCCATCGCAAAGGTGTAAAAGTTTTTCCCTCTAATCTTTCACACCCGCATAAAACAAAACCCAGTAGATGAATATTAACTCCATTAAGGAAATGGCCCTTCCAAGCTCACCTGCCTCAACCACGGCAGAAAATTGACCCCATTACATTGCATAGACTATCTCTCCACTGCTATCAATGTCAAGGTCAGGATCAGTCTCCAGATCCTCCTCCATGTCATCATCAATGTCCAAGCTGCCAGTCAGATACTGGTTGAGACTGGGGGTCCCAGCAGCAGGAATGGTAGCCTCAGCAATTATCTGCATGATTTCATCAATGCTTTGCATGGGTTGATCAGGCTCTTCAAACTGATTATTCATTGTCCTTTCATCCATGAGATCTGCCGGAAGGTTCTTTAAAAACCACTCATGGTTCCTTATCTCAGGAATACTTATCCTCTGTTCCCAAGTGAATTCATGGGAACTCAAATTAGAAAGTCAATCAGGGACAGCGTGGTACAGAATATAAAGCACAAAGATTAACAAAGCTGAAAGGAATATAGTTATCATATAGAAAAGCAGCCTATACTCGAAATATGATAATATGGATAAGTATTGCAATTAAATAAAGAATCAGAAGCACGAGTATAGACTACAGTTAGTTACTCTAGAATTACGAGCATCCGTGATGGCTCGACTCCCACACTCATGCATGATGCAACTTCATCAATGATTGATGATCCCATGTCGGGGTAGTGAACATTTAGAATTACCCCAATTTTTTCTACCCTATAACAATAATAAATTCTTTTTTGTTAAATCATAAACTTATTAGTAATTGAAGCATGGGGAGAAAAATGAAGAAGAAGCAAGAGAGGGAAGGGTCAAAAATCCTAGTGGGTGGAGATAAATGCATCCTTTAAAAGTGAGAAATAATATCACTTCTACACCCTCACTTTTGAATAAAAAAAATCAACTTTTATAAATGCTTAAAACATTGTGGTAACACTGCTAACTTCACATTGTATTATATACTACATTAACTCTACACAAACAGCTGGGAGAACCAGTTGGGCCAATGGCCTATGAAATGATTGGTAGCCACTCTGCATCTTTTAAATTCTTCAGTGTGAAGGCAGAATTAGGTATGTGTTTTGTGTACATGCTTATGCATGCCAATTGTATTGAAGATCTTCACTTTGAACCTATTTAATGTTTGACAAACATACCAAGGGAGAGGACAAGCAAGAAATAAACACACTATAACTTTTCTTGAATTATATACTAACAACTAAATCTAATATCAAATGACATACATGTGTAACAATGACAGAAGGAGAGGACTAGTAGCAATTGTACCACAGAAAGCAACATATATAATTTCTCATGTACTTGGAAAGTGCGCAGACCTTTGCAGGGTCAGCTACAAATATCCTTGAGATCAAATGACGGCACTCAGGAGAGATATGAACATAGTCGGGAATGGAGTACTGGACTTTCAAAATGCGCTGCAAAGACATCCAATTATTTTAGTCAAGCATTTCAGTGGAGCTAATACAATCACTGATGACAAGGTTCGATAAATTACATGAATAGTTTTTCGGAAGTTTTTAGGCTCCTCAGGGTCCTCGAAAGGGTATGCACCCACCAACATGACATATAAGGTTACCCCACAAGACCACACATCTGCAATCTGAATTTAATGAAGCAAGATATTAGTAAACTATATTAAACTGTTATTTCGAATGCAAGAGAGAGCAAGGTAAAATAGATATACTTCATCCATTAATTATGTAGTATTACATGATATTTATCCAGTTATTTTGTTAGGAAGACAATCACAACATCACATTAGTGTGCATTTGGGTATTGCTTAAATTTTTTTTGCTTTTTTATTTAGTCTTATTTTTTGCAAATAATCTAACTTTTAGCTTTTTTGAAATAAATTAGCTTTCAATTTTTGTATCACTTTTAACACAAAAGTTACCAAAAAACCTATCTTTTGATAAAGTAAACACTGTACAAATAAGGTACCGGAAATAAGCAAAAGCCAAACACACTATTAAATTAATCAATTCATCACTGACATTTTCAGAAGAAAATATGCCAAAGGTATTCTACGGTTGAAGGTTCTTTGTCAGCAGCCCTATTGTCCACCTCCCCTGCTACATAAACTTTAAAACTTGTCTCAATTGTCAAATTTTAATAGATCAAATATAAAACTCTTCTCTCATGCATCAAATTTTGGTGACGCATTACTTTACCAGTGTACTTCAAACAATCCATGGGCCCCACCCCATGTCTTCTGGAGACAGCATATATTGAGTGCAAATGAAATGACAATGAATACAATTTTAAAGCAAAAATATTGGTTTCGTTTTTGTCCAGGTTTTTTGTTTATGAGTGTTTGTGCGTGTTTCTGCAATGATGATAGGTACTAGCTCTTATGATGAGAACAAAAAAAATTTGGAATTACTTTCCCGTAGTCGTATCTAAATTGGGCACTGAAAGCAATTGAACTTTAGAAAGCCTGGTAAACTCTTGACTTAACAATCAAAACCTTTTCTTTCTTTTTTTTTTCTTTTTCAAACAAAAAAAGTAGCCAATTGCCAAAACAAAGGCCACTTCATCTGACTGTTGGAGTTAGTCACCCATAGTCATGGCTTTGAAATTTGCCAAGGTGAACCTAGTTGTAATTTTCATAATTGCAACTGCAGTTGTTAAGGCCTTCAGTGTTAAAGTTTGATCCTATCATTCATGAAATTATTATAATGTGGTTAAAGTAACTCAAAGCTTTGAATTTTATAGCGCTGAAGACTGAGATACAAACAGATTAACCTTATATTATCGTTGTCACATGATGCCAAGGCATATGGTTGCAGAATGACAATGCAAATTTGGATAAGCCATGATAATCAAGTTATAAATGAGTACATTCAGAAAGAACTAGAATACCTGACAAACAATATAATGATGGAACATTGAATGAGATTCAACATTTTAAATAGAACAATTCATGTCAATGAGAAATTATATTACCTTGCCGTCATATTCTTTCTTAAGTAACACTTCAGGAGCAATATATGCAGGGGTGCCAACTGTTGATTTTGGTTGTGAATGCAGCACTGAGGACTAAGAAAAGAAGACAAAAATAAAAAAAAATGCACATTTGACAACCAATGATGCAACCAAAAAAAAAGGTATAGCACATTCGAAGAGAAACCAATCCCTATACATCAAACCACCATATTGTTCAAAGGTGGCAAATATATCTTAATGAAATCACTACTCACTAGCAGGAAAAAACCACAGGAAATGTATCAATACCAGCCTATGGTGTGCTTCTGTAAGTTTCAAATGCAAAGACCAGAGATTCCAAATCACAAAAACACACCAGAGATGTACAAATAAAGGCAACAACAAGAAAAGAAAATTATTACCTTGGAGTACCCAAAATCACAAATCTTTAAACGAGGAGCCGGACTTCCATCCAACAATGTATTCTCTAATTTCAAGTCACGATGGCATACTTGCTTTATAAGAGATGCAGAGAAAGGAGTCCAATTTAGACACAGTAGTATTATTTAAGACTGCATTATAAATAGAAAATTTAATTCACATACCATGGCATGACAATAGCTAACTCCTGATATAAGTTGCTGGAAGAAGAAGCGTGCCTGCAACCCAAGACATAGTACATTTAAAAAAATAAACCCAGGTGCATTCAGAAGCAAAATCAACACGCTGGATAAGAACCTCATCCTCACTAAATCGCCCAGCATTGCATATCCGTTCAAAGAGCTCTCCTCCAGATGCATATTCCATCACAATAGCAAGATGGGTTGGTGTTAATATGACCTATAATTGCACCATCATAATGTTACTAACTTTCAGAATACTCCCTGGGGAGAACAGATGATAATATAGTGGAATTGAACAGACCTCTTTGAATCTGACAATGTTGGGATGCCTTAATGACCTGTGGTTTATAATTTCCCTCTGTACATTCTCATCTATCTGTTAACACAATATAAAAGCTAGTTCATAACTATTATAAATTTATGTGAGGCTACACCAATGAGCAATAGCTCAACTGGCATTTCCTCCTCCTATAGTAATGGGATGAAGGGTGATGTCATGTGTTCAAAATCCACGGTGTATATGTAACTCACCAACCAAAAAATTAAAAACTTTATGCTAGGTGACTAGCATACAACTTGAACAACACTGCCTAAGGAGGTTTGCACAATTGATGAAACTCAAACAAAAAAATAATTTTCTAATATTGTCTAAATTCCTTAATGTGCCATATTAATAACAGTTTCTAGTATTCAGGAATTAAACAACCAATGCGAAAATATAGATGTTACCAATATATGCATTTTTTTATTTAGTCCAACTCTTAAAAGTGTGAAAATTCAATCCCGAATTAGAGACCACAAAAGAACCAACATGCATGGATGTAGCAGGGAGACATGAAACTAAAATCTTAAAATTTAAATTTTACCAGTTCAGCTCTGAGAATCCAGACAATATCCATAATCTAACACAATTACCGTCTTGTTGATGTGCATTTCACTAAATTTGATTAGCAAATTAACAAGAACTATACATCACTCAACAACCAAATGGAGGGTAGATGTTATATCGTCTTTAAGTTGTCAAAGTACCATATTTTCTTCCCCTTCCCACAAAATCTTATTAACCAAAGAGACAATCGATTTCAACAAATTTACACATCGACCCTACGACTAAACTTCATAAAGAAAAGACTGCAAAATCTTTTTAAAAATTCCGTTGATCCTTAAAAATCAAATATGCATAAAACTCAGCACAAACACCCAACAAGGTGAAATTTAAATAAAAGCACATATTTGGGCATAATCCCTGGCAAATTTAACCCCCCATACACACACACACACACACACACACACACAACAATCCTCAAACAGCTAGCAATAGCAATAATTTTGATCCTAACTCCGTTCAAAATCACACAAGAGAATTAAGAAACACATTAATCCTCAAAAACCAACAAACCATTTTTATTCCACAAGAATGCAAACGGAAACAAATTGAAATAATTATAAATAAATTTAAGCAATATGAAGAATCCAAAATTCACACAATATCCTCTAAAAGAAACGTGCTTAACTTCAACTACCATGGAACCCAATAAAGCACTCTCAACTTCTTCAAAACTCAAAATGAAATACACCAAATAATAACAAAGCACTCAAATTTCTCAACCCAATAATCAAACTGAGCTTAAATTCAAGCACCCATTAACGAAAAAGTTAAAAAAGAAAGTGAAATTTAGAGACTAACCTTCTCACCTCTCTCGATGTACTTGACTGCAACAAGCTCATCAGTCTGCTTGTCTCTCATAAGCCTTGCCACTCCGAAATTTCCTGACCCAATATCTCTTACCAGCTCGTACCTATCACTATCGTGCATGATCGGCAAGTCCATTCCTGGCCCCACTGTGACTGCTGTCCGATCCATCTCTCTCAAACTATGAAACAACAAGGACTTAAAAAGAAGCTGAAGCTGAAACTGAAGCTATAAAAATCTCTCACATTACTATCATTTTTGTTGTGACAATAACAAAGGTTGAGGTACAAAGGACCCAGAAATCTAAGATGAAAGAGAGAGAGGTGGTGAAGGTGATGAGGTGGAGGGAAGTGGGTGGTGGGTGAAGAAGAAAGAGACTACAAAAGATGGGTATGGAAGTGTTGGAGCTCGTGAAGATTTCAACCACTTCTCTTTCTCTCAACACTTGGCGTGAGAGTACTGATGACAGAGTTTTCACTTCCTGAGATTTTTGTTGCAGAAAGACATACACACAGAGCTCATCAGCTCGTGAACTCATTCACCTTTTTTTCTGTGAGTGCGTGCGTGCGTGCTTTGTGTTTTGTGTCCGTCTCTCTAAGACACAAAAAAGCTCTACTCTACTACACGCTTTCTCTATCTATTTCTTTCAGTGGATTTATCCAAAAGGAAAGCAAAGGAAGAAGGTAAAGAGATATTTTTTAATCTGGGTGGACAATGATGGAGTAGGAGTAGGAGTAGGAGTAGTAGAATTCTTGTTGTTTACTTAATTATTTCACTAAGCCATTGCCCAATGCTACTATTTTATTGTCTTAAAGGTTGATTCTAGTTAGCTTAGTGCGTAAAATTTCTTAGATTTCGCTTTCAATTTCAATTTAATTAATGTCTTAATCTAATAATTAGAAACAATCATTATATAACTGACACTGTAAATTTAAAAAGGGATTTACTAACGGAAAATTATTGTGTACTCCTGAAGTAATATAAATGTGTATTTCCTCTTCTCACATAAATTGTAGATCTTACTAATTAAATTTATGATGGGATTTACCATTTATGTGAAAGGAAGGAGCACACATTTATGCTACTCTAGGAGTACCTAATAATTTTTCTTTACTAACGTGTGCCCTTAAGGCACACATTAACTGGACTCATATAAAAATTATCGTATTTTTTAAAATTAAAATGGTTTTTTTAGAGGAAATTAAACTTTATCATCCTAAATTATACTCTACATTACACTTTACACTCTAAATTTTTCGAATGCATGTTTTGCACCCTAAACTATGACTTTTGTTACACTTTGCACCTCGACGTTAATTTTGCTGTTAACTTGGATGAAAATATAAAGTTGAGGGTGCAAAGTGTAATTAAGAGTATAGTTTAGGATGATAAAGTGTAATTTCTTCTTTGTTTTTAATGGATTGAGAAGAGGGGCAATTAGGTCATTTTACATTATGTCATACTTTTCCATCCAAGTTAACGACAAACTTAACATCGAGGTGCAAAGTATAACAAGGGTTATAGTTTAAGGTGCAAAATATGCATTCGAAAAGTTTACAGTACAAAGTGTAATCTAAGATATAGTTTAGGGTGATAAAGTGTAATTTTTTTTTAATGTATTTGACTAGGATGCTCATGCTCTGTGCACTAAATCTAATCTGACTGTAACATGTAACATGTAGCTAGAAGTAAACCCATGTTTAATGAATTAATTTTTTGTTTTTAATTTTTAATTTTTTAACAAGTGGAGGAAGAGGAATTTGAACTCATGTTCTTTTTTATTGGATGACTAGACAATATAATTGAATACAAGGTTCTAAAATTGTCTTAGATTTTAAATCAAAGAAATAACTATATTTTTATTCTATTAAAAAACGATTTTTTATGCAAATTTTTTAATTGAATAGACCAAAAATTATTAGATGTGCTTTTGTTGATTTTTTAAACTCAATCAAATACGGTGGATGGGAAAATTAGCATTGATTTTTGGGTGCAAGTCATGAGGTGGGTTTTGAGCTTTTGATCATAGTCTGTGAAAATGAGGATTTGTATGTATTAGAAGTTAAGAACACAAAATTTTATATATATATATATATATATATATTTTTTGGCAATGGGTTACTTGACTCAACATTATTCTAAAACAAAATGGTGTTAATGATAAATTCATCACAATTTATTATCTTAATAAATTATGAATTTTGTTAACAGATTCCTTAAAATATTAGTTTATAAAATAATTTAAAAAAATTTATGAAAAAAGAAAAGGAAAACTGATTTTTTTTTTTTAAATAATTTATATAGGAGTATATTTTTTTTATATAAAAATAATTGTGCATTATTGAAAAAGAGAGTGAAAGTGGTGTAAATGTGGCTTCAAGTGGATACAGGTTCACAAGTCATGAGAGAACCATTTTATATGACTGATCTGGTGTTTGTGGATAAGGTGGCAGGTGTGGAATCACAATGTGATGGTTGGCTACTCGGGTTTGGTTGGGAAATTGAACACTTTGATTGGTCAGCTGACAGGCGCATTTTATTTTAGCATTAAAAAACATGTATTATATTCCATCTAATAAAAGCTGCGCTTGTGATAAATTGATTTCCCTTGTATTATATTTCTAATTTTTTTAATAAAAAATACCATAATATAATATTAAGCTAAATCTACCCTAATAAAAAGATTCTTGTTCATCTAGCTTTATTGTTAGTTTTGACCCCAAAAAAAAAAAAATTATTGATAGAACGTGCTAAAAATTTGTCATATAATTTAAAATAAATTTTTAAAAAAATCTTTTATTGTTTATTTTCACTAATATTTGTGGGTTTTTCTTTACTTTACACATGATGTCAATTAATAAGTGCATCACAATTCACAACAATACCGCTAGTTTTTGTTTTTGTTTTTTATATATGAGAGAAGAGTTTTTAGTATATCTAGAAAGGTATTTAATTAATTTCCAGCTATTAGAGCATCCACATTCCATTAGTTAAACTATAGCCCAATTTTGAAGTAAATACCCACATTTCTATTTTAGCTACCCATAAATACACCAACGTTCAATTTTTCATTTCCTATAACATTCACTTAAAATATTCATCAAATTGTTTTGTTTCTTTTTTTCATTTTTCTTGTAGAACAAAGAGAGCAATTTTCAATAATAAAAAAAATGTAGAAAAAGTTTTGGGAAACAATATACCAGTACTCTCCAAAGTTGTTAAGCATTGTAACATTTTGCAAAAATTTGAAAAACGTTAGAGAGCCAGAGTGAGAGAACAAAGTTTCTTTCCAAATTTCTCATATATCTTTATATTGTGTGTGAATTTTGAAAAATCTAACCATTAGATTGCATGTTCTTATTATATCCTTCATACTTGAAAATTTTCAAGAAAATCAAAGATCAATTGCTAAGTCATCAAAAAAAATGTTAAAATATCAAGTTTTTATGATCTAAAATTGTGTATAAAAAATAAGTTTATTGATCAAATAGTAAATAATATCAAATTTGAACGAAATTTGATATGCATATTAAGTACATAAGAAATACGAAATTCAATGGTTAATTTTTCAAAATTCACACCCGAAAAAGAAATATATTAAAAGTTTGAAGAATTTCTCTCCAAACTAGTTTAAAGAGAAACTTTTTTTAGCGTAAGACCTCTTTTTACAATTATTGGCTACAATGCTCTTTAATTTGGCTAAAAAAATAGTTTTGAAATTTGCAAAGTGTTAATGCTCTTACACTTCTAAATTTAAAAAATGTGTCACAAAGCATAATAAGCTAGGATTATGCGTGTAAAATTGAAATTTTAAGTTTAAATCTCCAGTTTATCCCCCAAAAAAAAAAAAATAATTAAGGTGATATTGTGGTAAGATATTGTGGTAAGAGCACTCACAGCAGTGAAAATAATTAGCTATATAGCTATTTTAGTTTCACCAAAACACAAAAATCCATACTACAGCAATGGAGCTAATGGTAAAATTTTTACCTTCATTGCTACAGTGCACAGCTATGTATGGCTGTGCTGATGGCATTTTTTTTGCGTTCACACTACTTTATTTATTTATTTATTATTATTCTTTCTGCATTTCATTCTCCTTTCTCCGTGTCTCTCGCCTCATTGCCTCTCCATCTCTTCTTTCTTCCTCCACAAACCCATCGTCGATCTGCACGAGCCTAGCTACCATAGACCCATCGTCGATCTGCACGAGCCCAGCCACCACATACTCATCGTCGCCGACTTACACTCGGCCGCCGACTTACGCTCAGTTGCCGACTTGACCCATCTTGGCCTCTCTTCTCTATTTTTAGCATTTCGGCTTTGTGTTTCGGGCTGTGCTTATGTTTCGAGCTGGGTTTTTGTTTCGGGCATGGGTTTCGATTTGGTTGTGCTGATTTTTTTGCTTTCTTTTTTTGTTCTTCTTCTCTAGTTTTGATGCGCACGACGGGATTGTGGTTGTGCAGTGATTTTTATGGGTTTGATAGTGGTTGTAGTTGTGTGTTGGTGGTTGAATGAAATATTATTTTATTGTAGTGTTTATATTATTTTATTGTGTTAAAAGCTAAAATAGCTCTACTGCTGTAGGATGTGAGAATGTAAAATAGATAAAGTGATTTTTTGTGGTGCTAAAAAGCTAAAAATTTAGCTCCACTGCTGTAGATACTCTAACATGCATGTTTTTAGTCATCAAGAAGCCCAATGACATAACTGCATTCCAATGCTTGGAAAATCAGATCCCTTGTTAAACCCCCAAAATCATTAAACTATAATGAAATTGTTCTTAGACTAGATAAATATAACAGAGTATGCATAAATACATATTTATCAAATTTCTCCCAAAAGGAAAAAATGTTGGTAGAATTTGACAAACTTTAGAATGATATTGTCTACATATTTATCAATTTTCTCCCAAAAGGAAAAAAATGTTGGTAGGATTTGACAAACTTTAGAATGATATTGTCAGACATAATTCCCTTTAGCTTTGTGAAATGGGTTTGGGATTTAGCTAAGAAAATTGAGTCACTTGTTGGAATTGTCAAAAGAGTTGGTATTACTAGTTGAAGGAGCGCGCCACACCCCCCCCCCCCCCCCCCCCCCGGGATGATTTCGACCACACATAACATAATATAGCAGAAGAAACATAGAAGAAGAGTGATGAAGTATGCTCAATAATAATCAATATTGTATATTTTTAATCATGGTATCTGGTATCTGATTGTACTTTGTAGCTTATCCAAAATAGTCAACACTCTGAAGTCATGTTTTGATTTTTTTGTAATGTTGATAAAATTTTGTGTCCCCAATAAGTTAGGTTGGCATTTCATTCATAATTTACTCTGATTTGTCTTTATGTTTTTGCTAAGGAATACTGTATTCTCCCTCAAATAATGAAATCTAAATTTTATATCCACTTAGTATTATTTAAATTTAGATAAAAAAAATCTTCTTCTTTTTTTCATTTTTTATAAATACATTTAACTTATAGTGTCTCTCTACTATGATTGCCTTTTATATATCATTAAGTTAAGATGTCATTGGTTTTTTGGGTAGGGAATCCACAATTTATTTATTTTTTTTTTAAAAGTCTTAGTTATAAGGTGTGTTTAAATACTGCTTATTTTGCTGAAACTGAAAAATTATTGTTGAAAGTACTGTAGATAAAGGTAAAAGTTAGTTGAAATAGTACAATGGGGTCCATGAATAGTATCAAAAAGTACAATGGATCTATGAATAGTAGTAAAAATAAGTTAAATAGTAAAATAATTTTAATTTTTAATCAGTTCCCAAACTCACACTATAGTTACTTAAGAGTTAAACCTTAAAATTCTTAATCAATATATATATAAAACCGAAACTTTTGAAACTCCCACAATTTTCCACGTCAGCACAATTAAAAAAAAAAAAAAAACCGTAATTGAATTTTTTAAAACCCGACTCTGCATATCCCTTTCACGCTTTCCCTTTCACGAAGACTTAACTTTACCTTTCACGATAATGTGTCTTCTCTTCCAGCTCCTCCCAGCTCCTCCTCAATTAGATCCACGGCAAGCCAATCAGACCCACGGCAAGCCAACAACAAAGCATCATCACATCGCATCGCATTGCATCTGAAAACCCACCATACCCACCAACAGACATCTTCTTCCTCAGAATTGATCTCCTTCCTCAAACCACCCATCATGAACACTATAAAACCAATACAAACCTCAATATTTTAACATTTGAATTATTCTTTTGACATTCTCACGCTACAATCTCCTTCCCCCAAAACTCTAATCATTTAAATATTATCCACACAAAAAAACCCATAGAGAAAAACAAAAGTCGATACCAAATAGATGCTACCACCTCCATTTCTTCATCTTCTTCGCCAAGACTACTTTCTTTCTTTTTTGCTCAAGCTCCTTTCTTTTTGCTTTTTTTTTTCTTTTTTCCTTTTGTTCTTTTTTCTTCTCAACCTTATTTTGTTTTGTGTGCCTTTGCCTGACCAAGCCTGTGAAGCTTTCAAATTCAAGTTTTTATGCCTCTGCCACGTCCATCAAGTGTTAACTTCGTGTGCTTGCATTATTTATTTTATCATTTATATTATTTTATATTTAGTATTGATTGTTTATTTTATTATTTATATTATTTTATATTAAGTATTGATTGTTTATCTATATATATAGTGCTACCTCTTTTAACAGTTCTTTTGATAGTAGTGATTTTAAATAGCCGTGTATATGTTTTGTGGTTTACAATGATCACTATTAATGTTTTATAATTTTAATTTACATTTAGCCTTTTGTTTTGTTTCTCTCTTTGTATTAATATGAGACTTTTTTTTTTCTTTTGTTTATGTTTGGATATAATTTAAGCTTATGAGTTGTATTTTTGTTGTTGGATGGGTTAACATGTTTGCTAATGTTGTGGTTCATCATGATTAATTAGAAATATTGAATAATTTGTTCTTTAAATTTGTCTTTCATACATTTATTAAATAATTGAGAATGTTAAACCTTCGTACCCAATAGCTTTCCCGTGTATCGCACGGGTTAGCGACTAGTTATATTTAATTATATATATATATATATATATTTATATTGAATTTGGGCTTATAGTGTCTGCTCATGACGATTACTCGTTATCATTAAACCAAGACACCAATTAGTTTTTGGTGCATGTAGAAATTGAACCTAAAATCTCTTATTCGATATAAGAGATTTTACCAATTGAGCTAATTGGAACACACAATAAATCATATGGTTGAATTTAATTGTTTTTTTTCTTAAGATAACATGATTTTTTCTACATTGACGGATAGAATCAATACAATCATATGATTGACTTAACATGTTATTATTTTAATTTTATTTTAAAGTCATAATTTATATTAATTTAATCTTGTCATATCATATGTTTTTTAAAAAAATGGTGGAATAGATAATTCCATTCTTCCATATATAAATAAAATCACAATAAATATCCAATTAATAATGACCGTAATTATTAAATTTTAAACTTAGACAAGAAAAAAAAATCATTTTTTTAAAAAACTTTTCTATACATTGTACAAGCTACTAACTAATCTGTGAGAAAACCTATAATAGGGGCTTCTTGTTTTTATATTGATAGATATTTTTTTTAAAAGTATTTTGGTCAAAAAAGGAAAATTTTTATTTACTATAAAGTTTTATACAAGAGGAGCATTCATTGGGAACTTGCGTGGGGTGCCTAATTCATCATGTCCTTAACAAAAAAAAAATGATAATAGTAATAATAATAATAATGATAGACAGTTGCCATATTCTATTTACACTGCTTGCTTGGTCGCTTTCCCTTTTTGCCAAGTCATCTGCATTCCGCACAGTTGTTGGCCTCACGGAACAAGTCATTGGTAAACATTCCAATCCTGGTCCATTAAGTTCCTGCAATCACAAGCCAAAATAGCAATATATGGTGCAAGGACACCATTAAAAATTGGCCAAGTACTAGTTGGGAATCAATTTCTAGATTAATGAATTTATATCCTAGATGCCATACTATGTTTAACAAATATCTAACCGTCCACGCTATAGCCAAATGATTTGTTGTAATTAAAAAAAGAGAGAGAGAAATAGAGGCAAAAACTAAAGAGCTTTTTAAAATTTTCGCAACATGACAAGTAAGTCTAGTATATATTTACCAATGGCCATTTGTGATCAATTTTTCATACTTCTTAATAAGGAGGAAGGTAAGGATAAAATAATAAAATTAGACACTTGATAAAAGTCAAATTGATTTAACAAGCACCCATTAAAGTTCAAGGGGGTTATTCTTAAACTTGAAACAGTTCAATGTGGGATTATTCTTTGTTAAACTTGACTGAAACTTGACTTGATGTGGATGTTACAAGGAGCATCTATGATGGACCTATCAAACAAATATTATAAGTAATCAATGATAAATCTATTTTTTTTTTCCCATTGATCAAAATGAGAATCTTTCGGTGCTGTCTTTATCGTTCGTAGATGAGTTGTGTGACTGATAACATTGCCTGTAAATGTAAATGCCAACAAAGCTGCTGCTGCTGCTGCCGCCCAATCTTTAGGATGAAGGAAAGTGGTTGCCTCACATATAGGGAAACTGGCTGTTCTATCAAGGACACCTGTAGCATCATCTATATCTTGAGTTTGAGCTTTAAACATGTGTCATAAAGATGTTCACCTAAAGTGACAAGTCAACAAGAAGTGAAAAATGTTTGTTTGTTTTTATTTTTTGGCTGCCCCAACAAGAGCCTTGTGTGATGTTAGGGATAGGTTTTCAAAACAATCATTAATAAAAACAATTTGGTCGCATTCCAAGATCCTATCATCTGATTTTGGATTAACTTGCACCACATGGATACATATATTTCCAATATTTCTGGATTATTTAGCTCTAGTTTGAGTGACTATATAGTGTTACGCTTGGACTGAACAAAAGGTGAGAAGGAACCGAGAGATGGCTCCCTATATATGTTGGACAGATGGAGAACCCATGTTCCTATTCAGTTCTAATAAAAAACAGCAACTCTTACTCCTGCATGCACACATTTGCAACCATTAGCAAATACGGAGTAAAAGATTTTGCATACATGGCTTTCTATATCCACGTAAAGATGGCACTGACAATAATCTATATATATTTTTAAATAGTTATATTTTTGTCAAAGATTTTTAAATAGTGTCCGTTTGGCAAAAATTATTTTTGCCAACTTATTTTACGATTCAGCTTATTTTTACTACTATTCATGGGTCTCATTGCACTTTCTCGTACTATTCATGAGTTTCGCTGTACTATTGCAGCTAACATTTATTTTTATCTATAGTATTTTTAGCAAAATAAGCAGATCCTAAACGGACCTATAATATGCTGTTATCTCTACAACTCAAATTCTTTTTTTTTTCCTAAACCTCCAAACATTTTGTGTATGAAAAGATACCAATTAACTTATAAAATTCTTTAGTTGATCGAAAATAAATGTTGTATATAAAATTTTCAATCTCATATAACAAAAACCAAGACCTAGTTTGGAAATATTGGTAACTTGACATGTAGCATTTTTTGTGGGCTCAGCTCCAAAATATTGTCTAACTGTCACATTATTGGGCTCACTGTCTATGTCCATCCTATCATTTTTCTCTTTTTGGGCCTAGATTTCAAAAGTGAGGCCATTTGGACAAAAATTTCTTGCTCCTGAATCAAACCTTCTTGCAAATTGGATAAGATAGATAAACCCTCCAATTCATTAGCTAGGAAACAACAAAAGATTCAGGACAATGCCTGTTAGAGTACAACCCAAGCAAGTCTGAATTAAAAGCATCTACAACCCCTATAGCAGGAGTATCTAAAAGGACAAAGTCCATAGGTTGGCTTGTTCAATGTAGTCAAAGGCGAGCCAGGCGCTTGCCTAGGCACCCAAACGAGGCTAGGCACCACTAAGGCTCTTTTAGTGTGGTGCTCGCCTTTAGAGCCTAGACGAGCAAGGAGATCACCTTAAACCATGAAAAAGGCGCTAAGGCGAGAGCCTCGAATTTTTTTTATTAATTTTATTATAATTTTAAATTTTTGTGAAACCTATTCTTAGATTATTAATTTCAAAAGGCATGTTATAAAAGCTATTGTTAGTTAAATTAATTTACAATTTTTTTTTGTAAAACTTATTGTTATATAGAAGCTTGTTGCAAATGTATTGTTAGAATTAACTAGCCTAAACCATGTTAGTCCTATTTTGAAATAATTTGATAGACCTAATTTCTTCATGCTGCACATTTAAAAACACTTCATTATAATATTATAATACACTAGGTACATATGATTTAAGTTCTATATGTATAATAAATATATTAAGAATTTGGTGCCTTGCTTTACTCGGGTTGGCACCTTGCTTTACTCGGGGTAGCGCCTTTTTGTCGCCTCACACCTCGGGTGATACAAGGCCTTGGTGCCTTAAGGTCACCTTTTGCCTTTGACTACCTCAGGCTTGTTCCTATCTTGGCAAGAGCATCCACACACTTATTGGCTTCTCTAAAGCAGTGGACAATCTTCTTATGGGGAATTTGGGAAGCCAGGGTCATGTAATCATCAACGAGAGAAGTAATAAAGTGATTAGTGCCGTTGTTATTAGCAACCAGGTCTACAATAGATTTAGCATCTACTTCAATTTCAACAGCTTCCAGGTTCATGCTAATACAGAGATTCAGCCAATCCCTAAGGGCCCAAATTTCAGCTATTAGACTGGTGGTAGTACCAATGTTTCTAGAGAAACCCCGGATCCCGTGGTCCTCCTCATTTTTTATAACACCACCATTCCTGATGTACCTAGATTTCCCAAAGAAGCTCCATCAGTGTTAAGCTTGTACCAATTTTGTCGAGTTTTCTCCCATCTGAGTTGAACAAAATCCTAGGAGTTGAAGCTTTATATTTCTGAGCACAGTAGCTGCATTCAACTACCCTGTGCATAATCTCTTCATGGATGGTAACAATGAGGGTTTTGTACTGAAAAACCACCTTATTGAGTTATTTCTGTGCTGCCATAATGTCCATACACCAGACAAGAACACAGTGGTCCAATTTACAGCAAGATGTTGAATAACTTTGTTAGTTTAGCTAAAATATCTAAACCAAGAACATAAATTGCCAGTAAAGAATTTTGGAAATTCATTGGAGAACCCCAGCTTATTCCAACAAAGTTTCGCAAAGCCACAATCACAGAGAGCATGGATTATAGATTCTGGGCTGCTAGTGCAGATTGGGCATTCAAAAGACCCTATCATGCCTCTCTTGGCGATGCACTCCCTCACTGCAATGCTATTATGATAGCACATCCACAAGAAAATTTGAATTCTTGGCAAAATATTAAGCTTCCAGATCCAATGCCCTCCAAACACGTGATTACTTTCCTCTTTCTCATTGGCTAGCTTATAAGCACTTTTCATTATACCAGCTAGTTTCAACCCTAGAAGTTTGTGTGTGTGTGTGTGTGTTTGTTTTTTTGAAGTACTTGGGGGAAAATATTTTTTGGAGCCTGTCTATCATCTAGTTTCAACCCCAGAAATCTGTGTGTGTGTGTATTTGTTTTTTTAATAAAATGATTATATGCTTTTCATTTTCACGGTTTTATTAAGAATAAAAATTCTTATTTATTAAATTATGAGTTAGGTTCAAGTTACACCTGGTGTAACTCTAAGTAATGTTACACCACACAATAACTTGTTATTAAATTAATATTTTGAAAATCTAACCGTTAGATTGCATGTTCTATATGTTCTTAACATACATGCCAATTTTCATATCAATCGGATTCTATTTACCATTTGATCCATAAACTCATATTTTATACATTATTTTAAACTGTAAAAATTTGAATTTTAACAATTGATTGATGATATGTATATTAATTTTTGATCACCTTGAAATTTTGCAAGTATAAAGAATATACAAAGATAATGTAATTTAATGGTAAATTTGTCAATATTTGCATTCAATTAAAAAATATTGAGTGGTATAACATTGCTTAGAGTTACACAATATGTAACTTGAACCTAGCCTTATATATATATATATATATATATATATATAATGCATTCTAGATTGGCACCCTAAACTAGAGCTGTTTTCTAAACTCTTCTTTTTCTTCCCAAGGTGTACAAATGGATGATGCAACAGCATTGGTATCGATTTGATTTTTCTCGTTACCAAGCTAGCTGATTACGCGTGTAAGGAGCGAAAATTCTCAAAATATGGTGAGATATTCAATGATATAATCAACCAGGGACGTGTGCCTTGTGAATCTACATTCCATTTATTAATTGTTGCTTATCTTAGTTCATCCATTCAAGGATACTTGGAGGAAGCATGTAGCATTTACAATCGTGTGATTCAGTTGGGAGGTTACCTGCCTAGACTTAGCTTGCATAATTCCCTATTCAGAGCTCTTGTAACTTGTAAGCCAACCAGGAGCCTCTTCAAAGCATTATCTAAAACAGGCTGAGTTTATTTTTCACAATGAGGTAACAAGTGGACTGGAGATACATAAGGATACCTATGGTGGTCTTATTTGGCTACATAGCCATCTGCCACGCCCTTCAATCAAATAGAGACTGAAAATCTACCAACCACATAGTCAACTTTCACAAACACCCTTCTATCCCACATCAAAAGTACACCCCCATCTGCGTGAATGGCATCTAAAACTACCCAGTCTACAAAAGGGCAGCCCCAAGGACTTTTAACCATATTAGGGATGATACTGTCTAGCTTAGTTTCTTGAAGACAAACAATATCACACTTCCACTCCTTTAGTAGATTCTACACAACATCCCTCGTATGAGGATTCTTCAATCCCCTCACATTCCAAGACAAAAGTTTCAAAGTCAAGGACAAACAGAACATCTCGACCCAAAGGATTTCAAACTACCTCTGCTACTTCTACCAGAATGCCCATCATAATTAATAATGGAAATCAAATTTCTAAATTCTCTCATATCTTTTTGGCTTGGCTTGAATTACCTACTCAACGAGTGTCAACAATAGTAGCTTGTTTTTCCCAAACTCTCAAATTGTTCAAAGAAAGCAATACATTGTCTCTCATAGCAAGCAATAGGGAATCTCATAAATGTACCAAAACCTTTGATCATCGTTCTCACCCATTCCGAAGGCTCCAATTCATCCTCTTAAAAAAACCCATCTGTTTCACCTTCCTCAGTGACTAGATTAAGGCCACCATTAGGAGCCCACAAAGCCAATGGTGCAACATGCAGAGAATAGAAACCCTTGTTGCCCATATTCGAAGAAAAAGAATCATCCCAAATCAGCCTAGGAACCGCAATCTCGTTTGTGTCAAAACCCATATCAGATGAAAGAGAAAATTTATTTGGACCCAACATGTGGTGCTGCAGCAGCATTTCGGAGAACTTAAAGACTGAAAAAGACAACGGAGTACCTTCAACTAGAGGATCGATCTCCGAAACCCCATTGATTTGGTCATCAACTCACACAACAGCATCAGAGGAGTGGTCGGCCCATTCCAACACTGGGGCTCAAAATCACCTTCACTAAATGGTTTTTATTCATATTTGATAGATATTTCGGTCAGGGAAGGGTCCTTTTGGTCAGGAGAGAAAGTATCCTATGAGACACTCTCTCCGTGTCAGCAACTTGTTTAGTGAGATTATCCAATAAAAATTGGACATGTGTAACAAAATAAAAATACCATAAGACCCTTAAAATTTTCAGTAAACTGCCCATTTTTCCCACTTTTTTGTCATTGAAACTGACCAAATGCTTTTCTTTTTTTCAACATTCAAAAACACAACTCTCTCAAAAACAAGAAATACCACACTCTCTATCACTTCTAGCTAATGAAAAATCACATATGTTGTTGCCGGCAATTCGCTCCACCCAAAAAAGTTTCGACAACTGCTCCAGCTTGACGGCAACACCGCGAAACACCGGAGTAAAGGTTTTTGTGATTGAACGGCAGTGGACCGACTGTTTCAACCACCCACCTCACCTCTATTTCAAAATCCACCCCAAAATAATGTGATTAGATATGGTGAGGATATTTTGAAGTCACATTTTTTATTTTTTTTTGTTATTGCCTTGCATCATTTCTTTGCCAAAGTTCATCCATTTCTTTTATTTGTAGCACCTTTTTTTTTTTTCCAATTCGTCAAATGACCTCCTAAAAAGAACCCAGTTCCTTCATTTCTAATTAGGGCCTTATTGAACCAATAGTAAGTTTGTTAAGAGGCTATTCCATTTTTTATTCATTTTGAAAAATTTCATTGGTTGTTTTTAAATTTCTGTATTGTTGCTATGCAGGACCTTTGTTTTTAATTGGAGGATTTGATTCTTGATCAACAGGTATGAATTACTAATTTTTAACAATTCATTCTCATTCGTAATATAAGTTTTGATGAAATATTACATATATATATATATATATATATAAAGGTATTTGAGGAAATATAGTAAATACTCTATTAGTATTTTAGTTAGGTGAAAATTATAATATTTTGATTATGGGTATGATGCCTAGTTGATAATGTTGTGTGTTTATGGCTGAGATACAGGAGCATTGCCCCCTTCAATTTGTCTGGGCATCATAGTATTTATTGTGTGTTGTGTGTTTACTATTTATGATTTCAACAAAGTATATGAGCGTTAGTATATGTGTGTTTACTACCTCTGTGTTTATGGTTGAGATACAAGAGCATTAGTATATGTTTTTTTTTTCTTTTAATTTTTTAAAAGCTCCCCCTTGTCTTTTCTAATTGTTTCTATGCAATTCCCCTTTTTTTTTCTTTTTTTTTTTTTGGCGTTAGACTAATGCGATGGAGTTTCAAAGAAATGTTATTGATGTGGCTGAGAATAATGATGGAGAAAAAAAAATGAGAATTTCATTGAGGTGGATGGAGGCAATGATGAAGGAGAAAATATTGAGAATATAACTTTTGTTGAAAGTGGTGAAATCAAAATAGGAATGCAAGTGCGTTCCAAAGAAGAAGCATATAACATGTATAATGAATACGCTTTAAAGAAGGGGTTTAGTACAACTTTATGCACAACTTGTAGCTATTTTTTGGATAGCTTTATACACAGTTTCTAGCCTCTTTATTTAGATAGCATTATGCACAATTTGTAATAGCTTTTTGGACAATATTTGTAGTTGACTTATGAAGCTATTCCAACTTATAGTTTTGCTAACTATACGCTTATCATTTATGTGAGAATGAATATTTTTTTCACTACAGTCTTTATGGTTTTATTTGCCACTTTCTTTTCCTTCATGTTTAATTTGATTGTAGTAGTTTTTCAAGTAGTATTTGACTATTTGTAATGGACTTGTGAACTATTCAAACAGCTTAAAGGTTTAGCAATCACAATTTACAAGTTTTGGATATAACAAATCATTCTCAAAATTTTATTTAACATTCCCTTGAATACTGATACTTATTGGTTGCCTAAATAGGAAATATGAACAAAATAATTTTAGTTATAACTACATTCTAGCTTTAAGATCATTTTTCAATTCATGTTTTTATTTTCACTGTCATTTTCAACATTTTAATATGGTCAAATTTAAATCCTTACACAAATATATTAGTGTCAATTGTATTCATATGCCTCTTTAAAATATAAAGAGGTGAAAATTGCTAAAGACAAATGCCACAATTCATTGGACATTATAGAAATCCAGTATAAGAAGTTAGAACATTTAAAGTATAGACATCTCAAGTGATATTTCCCAAAAGCTGTTAAATGTATTCATTACAAAATCCATTTAGCATTATGTATTACATATGGGAAGCCATTTCACAAGTCTATACATGAATAACCATTCATTTACTTACTCAAAAAAAAAAAAAAATCATTTACAAAAGATTTGCTCTAAGGGAAAAATTTTCCCAACAATTTCCTTCTTAATGTCTTCAAGCTATGTTAAACAAATAGACTTTAAACAATGATAGCTTCTGAGCAACTAGAGCTTTAGCCTTAGTCCATAAAATTGTAGTTTTGCCAATAGTGCTGTCACAACATACAAGTTCATGTTTGAAGCTAGATGCCAATCTTGCAAGTATCCTACACAATAGTAGACAACATCAAAAGTTTAGCAACCAAAACAGAGAAATTTTCAAAATCCAAAAATTAAAAACTTTAAAGGTTGGGAAAAGAAAAGACTTTAGTGAGGTCAGTTTAGAGCAAAAATAAATCATGCTAAACTTCAACCATGATTCCAAGATTAAGTTTTTCTTATTAAGCTTAAGAGAGTACACACCGGTTCCACCCAAAATTGAAGAAAGAAATTGAAGGTGATATTTATGTCTATAGTTTAGGATTAAAGGGTGATATATATATATATATATATAACCAATCAGTTTGAAGGTGGCAATTTAGAGGCACCAAAGGCAAGCAATGGAAAACCAAATCCAAATCCTCTACGCCCAAATCCAAAAGCCCCTCTGAGATTTGCTACCCCAAGCCAAAGACTAACCATTTCATCAACTCAATCAACAAAAACTACCAAAGTAACACTGATTGTAAACCAAAAACTAGCCACCAATATTAGTAGTAATAAGCAAACAAATGCAACTACCACTCCATCAAAATTCACAAACCAAAGGAAAAATCATAATAATAATCTAGCACAACAAAATCCAGAACCCAGTCCAAGACCAAGGAAGCAATCATGTTCACCAAGTGTGATGAGGGGTCCAAAAGTGGAATTCAAGCAAGAGAATACAGAATCAAAATTTATAACTTATTCCATTTTCTCTTTATTATGAGTGTGAAATTTGAATGAATTTGTAAGTAAAATAACTTTGTGTTTCCTTCAAATTTTATGACATGCAAAAGCCAGACGTAATATTGTAACTCAAATAACATCAAACGCCTACCAGCCTTCAGCATTCACCAACCCAAACTCACAAAATCCAGAAAAAAGAAGAAGAAAGTCGGCAACCTGCCTGTCCTTGGTCATCGACACATGCACACCCAACTTGGGTTTCATACCCATTATCAAAAATCTTAAAAATTTCAACAATACTTTAATCAAAATCACGAAATAAAGTGAATTGAAACAGAGATGGGATCAAATTTCTTTAGGTGAGCAAATCTGAGAAAAAACTTGTCAGAATTGTCAGAGACCATGGTATTTGTAAAATGGCAGAGTATAAGTGGAGAAGTTATAGGTTCTTTTCGTGGTGTCATCGTCGGGGTGGAGCAGTCGTTGGATCGTCGCCATGTTGTGGATTACCATTTGCTGGAACTGGAAGAGACAGAGTCCATCCGCTAGAACTGGAAGAGAGAGAGAGAGAGAGAGAGAGAGAGAGAGAGAGAGAGAGAGAGAGAGATGAAATTTGAATTTTGAAAAACTCAGATAAATAAAACTTAAAGGAGTTGGTCGGGCTATTGAAATTTGTGAGGGTATTATGACTTTAAGGTGTTACACATGTCCTATTTTGATTGGAAAGGCTCACCAAATAAGTTGTTGACATGGAGAGAGTGTCCCATAGGATACTTTCTCAGGTCAGGAATCTTGGGGCCTAAACTCAAACTTGATATCTCAATTTTTTCAAGGTAGTAGACCCGTCACTGGACCTGGATATTTGGGTCGAATCAGGTGAGTTGCGTTTGTCAGGTTTTTCGACAGCCCTAGTTTGTATATCGTGTTCATCGTGCATGAATTTTCTCAAATTGTTCATTTTAGNAACGCAATCATGTTCACCAAGTGTGATGAGGGGTCCAAAAGTGGAATTCAAGCAAGAGAATACAGAATCAAAATTTATAACTTATTCCATTTTCTCTTTATTATGAGTGTGAAATTTGAATGAATTTGTAAGTAAAATAACTTTGTGTTTCCTTCAAATTTTATGACATGCAAAAGCCAGACGTAATATTGTAACTCAAATAACATCAAACGCCTACCAGCCTTCAGCATTCACCAACCCAAACTCACAAAATCCAGAAAAAAGAAGAAGAAAGTCGGCAACCTCCTGTCCTTGGTCATCGACACACCACACCCAACTTGGGTTTCATACCCATTATCAAAAATCTTAAAAATTTCAACAATACTTTAATCAAATCACGAAATAAATGAATTGAAACAGAGATGGGATCAAATTTCTTTTAGGTGAGCAAATCTGAGAAAAAACTTGTCAGAATTGTCAGAGACCATGGTATTTGTAAAATGGCAGAGTATAAGTGGAGAAGTTATAGGTTCTTTTCGTGGTGTCATCGTCGGGGTGGAGCAGTCGTTGGATCGTCGCCATGTTGTGGATTACCATTTGCTGGAACTGGAAGAGACAGAGTCCATCCGCTAGAACTGGAAGAGAGAGAGAGAGAGAGAGAGAGAGAGAGAGAGAGAGAGAGAGAGAGAGATGAAATTTGAATTTTGAAAAACTCAGATAAATAAAACTTAAAGGAGTTGGTCGGGCTATTGAAATTTGTGAGGGTATTATGACTTTAAGGTGTTACACATGTCCTATTTTGATTGGAAAGGCTCACCAAATAAGTTGTTGACATGGAGAGAGTGTCCCATAGGATACTTTCTCAGGTCAGGAATCTTGGGGCCTAAACTCAAACTTGATATCTCAATTTTTTCAAGGTAGTAGACCCGTCACTGGACCTGGATTTTGGGTCGAATCAGGTGAGTTGCGTTTGTCAGGTTTTTCGACAGCCCTAGTTTGTATATCGTGTTCATCGTGCTTGAATTTTCTCAAATTGTTCATTTTAGCTTTAAAAAAAATTATTTTATTAGATTTTTGGATTTATTTTAAATCTATATATTTTATTTAGATCATTTAATTACATGAAATATTCAAAATCCATGTGTAACCATTTAATTGGACCAAGTAATGCATGTTTCCATACATTGTGTCACTCAATAGACATAGCAGCAAGAAATGGATAGAAGGGTTAACGATCAAAATGGTATAACACGTTAGGTAAGGAAATCTAAATTTTGAAATGATAGGGTTCATTTTCAAAATACCACCAAATTCAAGGGTGCATTTTGCACTTTAGTCTTCAACCTTTTTTTTTTTTTTTAATGTTCCTTAGGAGTATTTAAGAGTGTAAACTGTAAAGTGTAAAAACATGGAATAGAGTATACCTATTTCAAGGGAATAAGTCTAGTGCCACAACTTGTACCACAAGTTATGCCACAAGTGGCAAGTTGTGGCACAACTTGTGCCACAAGTTGTGGCACTAGACTTGTTCATTTCAGGGATAGGAGATGTTTCACAGATTAGACCAATCATAACTTCAATCTTGACATTGATTGCGACAGTAGGGGCAACAGTGGACGCTTCCTGCAAGTTAGCACCCACACATAAATGACTAAACATAACATTATGTTCGTTTTTTTTTTTTTTTATATAAAAAAAAAAGAAATTCAAGTTCAAGACTTAAGTTTAGGATCGATTATTAAACGAGCCAAACTCAAACATAATAATGTATTTGCAAACAAGTTTGTGAATATGAGGGCTCAATTTAACTATATATAATATTATATGTTTATATGTATAAACGTACAAAATATATTTTATATAGATTTCAAATTAGACCGTATAAGTTTGCTAACAGATTCATATAATACTAAATTACTATTCGTAGTGTTTCTCTCAAAAAAAAAAAAAAAAACAATCTAATCGTTGTAAAAATTCATAAAATAGTGAAGAGATAAAACATTTTAGTTATGGTCTCACAATATACAAGGAAAGAGTAAGTTAATCAAGTAGCTTATGAATAACTTGAGTTTGCTCGATAAGAAAATGAGTCAAGCTTAAACATATAAACTTGTTATAACTTGAGTTTGCTCGATAAGAAAATGAGTCAAGCTTAAACATATAAACTTGTTTGGTAATAAGCTCGAGCTCGACATGTGTTCGAAAAAAATTAAATAAACACAAGCTTGAACTTTTAATACTAGGCTCAGCTCGGCTTGGCTCATTTACAATTAGGAGAAGTAATTAGCGCATGCTAAGGGCAAGATTAAAGGGAAATTTCTGATAATAGGTTCCACTGGAGGTGGCAAATATTATATAGGCTTTGTAAGGTCAATGGTCAGTGGATATATATTTGGTACCACTCTCTGCTTCAGCACTTAAAAAAAAAAAAAAGACATAATAAACAAAAATTATTTGGCATGACAGAGAAAAGGGTAATAGAGAGAAAGCAATTAACTTACAGAAGCACAGCATCCCCGAGCTGTATGGGATTAACCAAGGGATACTTTTGGATGGACGCAAAGGAAATTCTCAGCCTCCAGAAATGGTTATGAGGATGGACATGGTAATTGGCCTTGTACTCCTTGTCATCGACATTGACATCACGACGGACTTTGTAACAGACATGGTCATAGTAATCGTGCTGGTGATTGTTACGAGCATTAATCGGAGAAACATTAAGTATGAGACAATTAAGGTAAAGATTACTAACTTCGCAGTTTTTCTCATCATAAATGGAGGTGAGCAAGAAAAGACAGAATTTCTGATTAGCCAAATGAAGCAAAGGAGGTGATGCTGGAAATACGTTATCAGCCAGAAATTCATCTTTCCCAAGAACATGGGGAATGTTGAAACTGCCGTGGAACCAAATATCCTTATATAGATCGTAAGCTTGTACATTGATTTCCTCGTCTTCAAACGAAGACCAATACAGAGTATTACCAACAGCTACAGATCTTCTACCAGTCCGGTCAGGATACCGAGCAAGTAGCTTGCGCACCGGAGGATCAAGTATTGTCCAACGTAGCTCCTTCACATCATAAACATAGAATGTAGCAGAATCACAGTTCATATCATCATGATTATATTGAGCTACAAGAATCTTTTCTTCATCATCAAAAGCAGTGAAAATGAGAGGATCATCGTAAAAGGAAATAGCAGATGGAGGATTGGGCAAGGGTTTCCATCCCGATAAGGGGTGATAAGACTCCATCCAGCCATCCCTTTTTGCAGCTGCTTCTGCTGAAAATTGAGATCTGGAAAAACCACCCAATACATATAACTTATGGCGGAGGGCTACCAATTGAGGGTTGTACCTATTAGGAAAAGTCATAGTCGTGAGCGGAACAGCTTCCCAACCAGCATCAGGCTTGTTAACGTTTAAGCTCCACACTTCACCATATCCTTTGGATTCGAATGGATGAGCACCGTCACCATCACCATCAGAACCAAGGGAATACAGACAAGACAATCCAGAATCCATATGCTGATCGAGTACACATCGATCAATGTCAAGGAATGCATGTTGCGTGCTTTGGTGCATCATCCTGGCTACCGAAAACGGATGGAGTGGCTCCGTCTTAATTGTTCCCTTTACATTTGCCTTTGCCCGAGGACGATTAATTTTTACCTTTTCTTTTTCCTTTGCCGAAGAAGATAGATCAATTTTTCTCTCTCCCATTCCGACGTATCGGTATGGGACCTTAATGGCATACCATTCTGACTGTAGATTTTTACCCTCCAAATCCGACGTATACCCACAGACAGCGATCTCATATTCATCCGGTCCCCGTAACCCTAGCATCGCCGAACCTTTCACTTAGATGTGAGCCTTTTTAAAAACATGATCGAAGGGTAACAGTTTTGGGGTTGGGATTCGGGATGAAACTTGAGAGAGGCTCAAATCGATTTTAGTATCTGGATTTAGGGTTAGGGTTCCGTTTGTTGTACATATATATACTAAACTTGAAAACTTGAACAGAGAGAGTGTGTTTAGAGATCTGAAAAGTGAAGAGTTAAACTTGAAGTGGGTACTAGGGAGACGTCCTCTAGAGAAAAACTTTTAATAAAGTGATTAAATTCGGGGGAGTAAAAGCTCCCGTAGAGAAAAACTTTTAATAAAGTGAATAAATTCGATCCAAATGAGGCGTAAAAGCTCCAATAAAGAAGAACTTTCAATAAAGAGAATAAATCCGGTCCGAATGAGACGTAAACTTTTATGTCCTCCAATAATGATGTGCCATGTTATATTTTTACAAATAAAAGACTAATTACTTCCACACTAAGTTAAATCCTCTTTAATACAAAAAACCAAATCCACACGTCTTCGTATGATTTGTTTAAATTTACTTTTATATCCCTACTAGATAAAAAAAGTAACAAATTATAAAATAAAATAATAAAAAAAGAAAAAGAAAGAAAGGAAGAAGGCATGAACCAAATATTAAAAAAAAAAACATATGAAAAAAAACGAATGAACACGAAAATAAAAAACCGAAAGAAGTATAGAAAATAACGTTGAGCAACAACACAGCTGCATAGGGGTGCTGTCTATTTATGTTCTCTCTAGTTTTCTCTTTTGGGGAGAAAATCTTTTGATGGGCTCGAGGAGAAAACACATGGGTTCTACCATTTATTTTTCTTTCTCCCTATCCAACCAAACATACTCCAATTTTTTTTTTTTCCATTTTCTCTCCAAAGTTTTTCATCTACCTTATTTTACTTCCAAACAAATACACTCTAAAAGAGAAGAGAAGAGTAAGATACGCTATGATACCTGGTTCCAAAAAAATTATACAAATAAATAGGAGATTTATTTTTTTGGGGTAACTTAGTAATTTTGATATTGGGGTTAGTAATATCTATACCTAGTTGCATCATGTAAACCCTAGCCACCCTAAGAATTTTGCCTTATGCCTAAAGATTTCTAAGAGGAGTTGTTGTCTAGTTAAGCAAAATTTCACCACTAAAAGCACATCATTTTTATTCCATAATTCTTGTTGAGGGCAATGTAACTAAATGCCTGTTGGCCATTATGGGCATTATTGACTTGTCATGTAAGGTTCCTTATTGATAGATAAAAGATGAAGCTAATACCAATTATTTGAAGATTATTTAGTCTTTTCTCGTGTAAAGCATTTTTGTTGATTTAGTCTTTTCAAGTGTAAAGTATCTTTGCTGACTTAGTCTTTTCAGGTGTAAAGCATCTTTGCTTTGTTGTCTCCATGGTGTTGGATGGCATTGAGATTTGAGGTCCAAGGATCCAATTAAGTGACAAGCTTAAGTATAAAGAGAAATATTAACAAGTGCCGCATTGGTTAATAATCTATTTAAAGAAAGTTTTTATGGAAAATGAAAAAAAAAAAAATTAATATTTTGACAGTTTTTTTTATTTTTCATAAAAATGGTATCAAAACTTTCTTAAAATAAATTATTAATCAGTGCCCTAAGGGCACTCGTTACCATTTCTCGACTATAAATACTACTCTTTCATCCAACTGGCCGCCCCACTCCCAGCCATAGACCATAGTCACCATGGCTGCACGTGCAGGTCCACCTCCACCAGATTTTTTATATTCCATACCACGAATACCAGATCTTGATGGTCTAGCTGCTTTCCAAAAAGCCATACCACAATCTCTTCCAAATTTGCCAGCTCCGATTCAGAACGTTGAAATTCATGATGGATATGCAAGTTTTTTTTGGTTTTTGTTTTTGTTTTAAAGACGTTTGTGATTTTTTTAAAAAAAAATTTAATGTCAAATATTTTTACTTGTACAGAGGTTTTTGGATTTTTTGGATGCAATTGAAGAGCACAATATCGAAATGTGGGAGAAAGATCCGAATGGTAGAGTCCTAAATGTTAGTGCTGTGGGCAGAAAAGTGTTTCTGAGCATAGGAAAAATAGTTGCGGGGATTCATAAGAGACGTCAATTTGCTGGGAATCTGATAGACAGAATTAGAATTTATGAAGATCAATCCGTCAATTTTCCTTTCCCTAATATGAGTCCAAATGCTGAGACAACCTTAAATCAGGGAATTTTAACAGATCTCATTCATTTTAGGTGGATGGTGGCTAGAGTAATAGTCACTTCCCTCCCCAACTATCACCAGATGCTCTCAGAGACCTTCAAATTGTTCTTTTCAGAGATTTATATCCATCACTCTGATAAGTATTCGATTTTTCAACTTCTTCATCCTATCTTCTTTGATGCCAGTGATAGAATGAGTTTTCTACAACTGATTCAGGATTATTTGGAGGAAAACCCCAAAGCCAAGAATGGACTTCGACATCTTGATCATTTTTTTGAACAGTGGTGGAATAAGTGGAATAACTTTCCCATGCTGTTTAGGGATGTTTTTGATAGGGTGTACAACTTTCGCAAAAATAATTTGATTGTATATGGAGGACAGAGCAGCACACTTCCCCGCTTTATAAGGAATATGCATCATCATTACGCGAAGCATGGTCAACGTCAAATGGTAATGTTTTCTGTTTTTGACTATTTTGAATTTTTTTTTTTTTTTTATTTATATCGCTTATTGCTGTAAAACAAATTGTATTTTAGATTAACAATTGTATTTTGTAGATTGCATTTTCTTAGAATTAGAGAGATAAAAGAATTATTTTTTGGTAGCTTATTTTCAAAAAAGAAAAACTAGTTCTGTTAAATTTTAATAAAGAAAAAAAACTTAAACAGAAGGCTAACATCAAGGAAATGATTAATATACTGTATTTTGTAGATTGCATTTTCTTAGAATTAGAGAGATAAAAGAATTATTTTTTGGTAGCTTATTTTCAAAAAAGAAAAACTAGTTCATTTAAATTTTAATAAAGAAAAAAAAACTTAAATAGACGGCTAACATCAAGGAAATGATTAATATATATACCAGAAGTAATATTTATTATACTCTCTATTTTTGGCAATTACAATAGAGTAACTCTCTTTTATTTAATAGCACCCCACACACGAGGAGATTGATAGTTGGTTACATGAAGCTTTTCCCGGTGTCTGCGAAGTGATTGTTGATGGGCAAATTCGAAGCTTCCACAGTGATTGGCTATATATTCCTCGTAATACTAATCCATGGGACAAATTCTACCATAGTTTGGCTCAGTATTTCATCACTAAGCCATATCCTTTTACCGTGGAACCCTACAGGTTAGCACACCATTTTTAGAATATATAATGTGTTTTAATAATGTTTTGTATGCTTTTTATTAATGATAGTTTGAATTTATTACAGTTATCAATATTAAATGTATCGGCGACAAATTTGTGTTGCAGACAGAGACAATGAGGGTAAGTGGAAATAATTTTTCACACTTTGATTTTATCCTATGCATCCTATGTTGGTTTTACGACTCATTTCTGTTGGTTACAACTTATTTCTACATTATAATGACATTTTAGATTTTCTCACCAAAGGAACAAAATCCCCTTTTTTTTAATGGTAAAGGACAGAAATCCCACATTTTTAATGCCACACTAAACTAAAATTATTTTTGTTATCAATGTTTGTAATAATGAGATTATATAAATGGGTAATTACAGTAAACTTGCTAGGCTCGAATTCACTTTGCTTGAGCTGCGATTCACCCACGAGTACTGGTGTATATTATTCCTCCTCCTTGTTTGTTTGATTTAGGGATTGGATTTCTTCTAGTTGTTAGGGTTTGAAAATGGAATTTGGGGTATGGTTATTGATAGATTTGTGGATTTGGATTTGTGTAGGTGTGTTGGTTTTTTAATTTTGATTTGGGTTTTGGTAGGGGCGTCAAGATCTTGACATGACTTGCGAACCAGACATGACTAGCCTATTTAGAAATAGGTTATAGGTTGAGGCTAAACGGGTTCGAGTCATGTTTGGGTTGACAGACTAACCCGTTTAATAAATAGATTGTGTTCGTGTTCAACATGTGAACTTGTTTAGCTTATAAAGGTATTAATTTTTGTTATTATTACTTAATTTTTTGTTGTAATTATATGTTTATTACCATATTTATAGTTGTAATTATATATTAATTTTAGATATATGGGAATTAATAATAGGTTATTCAAATTAGGTATGACCTATTAATCAAACAAGTCATTTGTATTGACCTTTACATCACTTGTTAATTAAACAGGTTAAACGTGTCATGTCAGGTTGACATGTTTCATAAACAGGCTGAGTTAGGGTTGATGATTCTTTGCACATTTACTAAACAGGTTGGGTTTGGGTCAACTCATATAGTCAACTCATATAGCTGAATGCTCATGACTTGACATAATACAAACCTGACCTGCAAACACGAATTGTCACCCCTAGGTTTTGGGGTTGTATTCTGATTGATTCATTGGTTTGTATTTTGATGTGTGTTGGTGTTGGTGTCTATGCAAAATCTGTTGTATAGGGATTAATTGCTAGGTGTTGGGCTCTATCCAAAACCCAAGACCAAAATCTGATCTGTGGGTTTCCAATGAAAAATTTGGTTTTGATGGATTGATGTGTGTGGATGTGTTGGTGTCTGATCCGTGGGTTTTGAAATGCATTTGATTGCTAGTTATTCTTCAAATGGGTTTGATCAGGAAGCCTTAGAGGTTTTTAGGCAGATTCTTGTGATGGATTGCAGTGTTTTTGCCAATAACAACTGCTTTGTTCTATAAATAATCCTCCAATAGCACATTTTGATCTTGTTTTTGTACGCTTTTTTTTTTGAGAGGAGAGACAGATAAAAATGTGAGAAAAATACATATTTACCCCGTTTTTAATAGAAGTAGGTTACTATAGACAAACAAAGTTAACCTTAAGTGAGCAAAGTGACATTTTTTAAACCACAAGTAGGCAAAATGAATTGGGCCTAAATATAGGTGGGTCTACTATAATTATCCCTAATACATGGTCTTTGCTAATGATATATTATACCTAAGTACTTCATTTTCTTGTTTTTATTTTTTTTTTAGTTAATTGTACATATAATCTTATGCTTAATGACATACAATCTGATGTTTTAATTACTTGTTGCTCTCCCTCTTTTTGATGGTTACTTATAAGTAGACATGTTATTCTCATTAAAAAAACACTATTTATTTGAGTGAAAAATGTGTTATAATTATTATGTACTGAAGTTTTTTTGTTGTTATTTTACGTGATCATCTATTAATTTGTGTCTGCATTTTATTAGAATTATTTTTTCCTTCAAAACATAACTTTTATATATATGTTAGATGCTCAAACAAATTGTAACGATTATGTCAAAATAAATAAATGAATCCTTTCAACAAAAAAAAAGTCTACACACCAAAAATGAAATTAGATTTGCTATATAACCAAAAAAGAAAAAAGAAAAAAAAAAGGTGATTGTAAGCTAATCTATGGAGAACATCAACAACAATTGAATTACATCAGGATTAAGGTAAATGAAGTGAGGAGCTTTTTAGTTTGTACTTCTTCTTTTATTGCTAATTAAAAAGGAAGTTTCCAAATAGAACTCCATTAGCATCAAGAGAAGGGAAACTTGCGGTTGCGGATTCCATCTCTCTCTCTTTGCTTCAAGAGTTTGTTGAATTTCTCGGTGACTTTCTATTTATGAAAAACATAAAATAAAATAGAAAATAACATCAAAAAGGAAAAGAAATTTGATAAAGTATGGAAATGAAAAGATTAAATAACTTGAAAAAAAAAAAGAGAAATGAATGGAATTCATAGTGTTATAAGTTAATTGCAAATGCTTTTCATTTTTCGGTTTTTGAAGTAGAAGAGTAGGCATGAGTTACACAAATGCAAAAGAAAATGAGGAGTTGTGAGTTACAAAGGACGATATAACACCCATTATTATTATTATTATTATTATTTTTTGAGAACATACAACCCATTAAATTGGAGTTCTATTTATATTTCCATGTGTAAAACAAAAGGTCATTAAAAAAATTGTGTAACACAAAAGGATGTGCATGCATGTTAAATTTGCATATTGGCAATTTTTTGTTTTCACGTGTAAGACAAAAAATGCAAATCACTTTATTGTGTTAATTATGTATTCATCTCTTTCCCCTAAAATTTAAATGACAATGATAATAAATAGGTCTCTGTAATATTCACTTAATGAGAACGGTAATTTTTTTTTCCCTCTAAAACTCAAATGAGAATAATAATAAATAGGTATGTAGACACATCATTGTTATGTACTTCGACAAAAGGACATGTCATTGTAGCATGCATCAATTTTATGGATTCAACTTTTATAATAGATAATAGGTTAAATTGTAAATCACACTCTTAAATTTTAAGGGTGTTTGGATTTTACATCTTAAAGTTTCAAATTTTAAATTTTACCTTCTAAAGTTTGAGAGTGTTTGGATTTTACACGCTGAAGTTTTTGAATTTGGATTTTATCCTCTAAAGTTTTGGGGTGTTTGAATTTTACACCCCCATATTCTGAAACTTTAAAGTGTAAAATTCAAACATTCCTAAACTTTGGCGAGAGTAAAATTTCAACACCCTTAAAACTTAGAGGGCAAAATTTAAATTCTAAAATTTTAGGGTGTAAAATTCAAATTTTAAAACTTCAGGGTGTAAATCCCAAACACCCTCAGACTTTAAGGATATAATTTGAAATTTACTTTAGATAATATAATAGATAGATTGTTGTATCATGTATGAATGCAATGACTAAACAAATGGGAAAAAGAAAACAGTAATAAAGAAACTAGAAATATGTTTTGTAACTGTTTTTTCCTCTTATTTTTTATTTTTGAGACTAAAAAACTTGTTTGGTAACCTAAAATTAACAAAAAATAAAATTGTTTTCAAAATTCAATTTGTGAAGGAAACTCAAAACATGCAAAAAACAGTTTTTAGTTACACTCTTAAATTTTAGGAGTATTTAAATTTTACATTTTACTCGCTAAAGTTTGAGAGTGTTTGGATTTTACACGCAGAAATTTTTGAATTTAGATTTTATTTCCTAAAGTTTAGGGGTGTTTGAATTTTACACTTCTAAATTCTGAAACTTTAGAGTGTAAAATCCTAACATCCCTAAATTTTGGAAAGTGAAATTCCAACACCCTTAAAATTTATGGGGCAAAATTCGAATTCTGAAAGGTTAGAGTGTAAAATTCAAATTTTGAAATTTCAGGGTGTGAAATCAAAATTTTGAAACTTCAGTGTGTAAATTCCAAACACTCTCAAACTTAAACTTTAGAGGTGTGATTTGCAATTTACCCTAGATAATATAATAGATAGATGGTTGTATCATGTATGAATGCAATGACTAAATAGATGGAAAAAAGAAAAACAAAAGAAATCAAAAATAAAGAAACTAGGGATATGTTTGGTAACTATTTTTGACTCTTCTTTTCTATTTCTAGAGACGAATTTTTATTTTTGCGACTAAAAAATTTGTTTGGCAACCAAAAATGGATAGAAAACAAAAACTGTTCTCAAAATTCAATATGCGAATGAAATTGAAAATATGCAAAAAGCAGTTTTCAATTTCTAATTTTCAAAAGTCAATGAAGACAAGCATTTAATTTAATGAATTTGTCTCATTTAATAAGTTAACATTAGAATTTAAATTCTAGTAACAACATATTTTAGTATTATATATATATATATATATTTTTTAAGAAAAATATCTTTTTAATTTTAACTAACCAAACATGTTTTTAATTTAAAAATACAAGAAATTTTTTTTTCTTTATATTCCCCAAAACAAGTTTTTGAAAAAAAAAAAAAAAAGAACTATTATTAAACATAACCTAGGATTGGACAACCGTATATAGAAAAACAAAAATGGTGTTTTAAAGCTACTATCAACTTCTATATATAGAGTGAATGATGACTTCCATATTTGGTGAGAGGTTTAAAGTCCATAATGGTTGGTTTCTTAAAAAAAAAGTCCATACTTGTTTTAAAAGATACTAATTATATGTAAGATTTAGAGATTAAATTCATTTGATCACACAAGATACCATCTCAATCAAGAGTTTAAATTTGGTAAGGATGGAGTGTAAAACTCATGTTTTACACTATTCAATAAGAGATTGTCACATCAGTTTCTTACTTAAAACTTAATTAATACATCATAACACATATAATAACATCTTAATAAACTCTCAGTTAAGTTAGATTTTCAAATGGGTATTAAAATTGATCGAGTGTGGTTGTGCCTATTCTTTAATATGTAATATGATGATATAGCATGTTAGGATTGGAAGGATAAAACTTGGATTTTAAGCTACATCCTTATTGAATTTAATCTCCTTAATAAAATACCATATTTCAAACTAAGGTCGTCAATAGGCCTAGTCAGGCCGGCCCAGTCCATTTGTATTTGGCCCATGGGCACAATGGGTTGAACGTAATGGACTATTAATTAGTTAATGGGTCGGGTCGGGTCGGACTGGGCCGAAAGAGAAAACTCCAACCCTTAACCCTGCTCATGGGCAATGCCCATTTTGTCTTTAGCGAGATAGGCTACCGAGTTGGGTCTAATGGGCTACCCATATGCTTGTGTTAACATATTATTTTATTATTTTTATAAGGAAATAATTTATTTTTTTATAAGGGAATAATCAATCAATTTTTTTAAAGGAAAGAATCAAAGAATTTAATACTTAATTACAATTTTTTTTGTTTTGTTGATAGAAACTTATTTAATTTTTTTTATTAAGGCTTTAAATAGTTTTTTATTTTTATTTTTAATTAAAAAAAATGTCAAATGGTTAATTCAAATTTGCTAGACTATTAGAAAAATATATATTTAATAAACCAAGTTTAGCATAATTACTTTAAGTATCTTAGTGGTTGGGGGAGTTCTATTAAGAAATTCATCTATAATATCTCAAGATCAATCCTTCATACACCTTCTATACATTTTTGTTATGTACTATGAGTTATTGGGCTAGGCAATGTGTTGGGCTAACTGGCTGGGCTACTGGGCTAGCCCACCGGGTACCCATAGGCATAAAAACTAGCCTACAGCCCGAACTGCAGGACTAGTGGGCTACCCATGGGCCTCAATAACAATAGACCGGGTCGCTCATTAGCCTGACGAGCAGTTGGGTTTCTAGGTTGGGCTGTGGGCCATGGGCTATTTGATGACATTTTCATATTTGAATTAAAAGACTAATGTGATGTTATTAACTATGGTAGGATGGTGTAAAATACCATAATCTCTCGTTGAATTATGTAAAACATGAGTTTTACGCCCAATCCTTCCAAATTTGGACTCTAAAATTTAATCTTAACATTTCTTTTTTTGGCTAGTCTATCATTTTAGAAAGTGGTCTCTTTTCTTTTAATTAGTACATATAATTAGGATTATATATATAAAAAAAAAAGTACATATAATTAGATGTTTCTTAAAAAAAAAGGGATTTTGGAGGTTTTGGATATTCATTGTGCATTTTAGTCATTTTGGCAGTTTCAAGGATATTTTAGTCATTTTAGAGGTTTTGGGGTATTTTAGAGGTTTTTTGATATTTTCATAATTCTATTGAGTAAAATAATTTTTTTTTTTTTTAGTATGGACAATTTTGTGAATTCAATAAATTATTACATCCCACCAATAAGTAATGTAAAATTACCCCCATTTAAGAAGGTGATGTGATTATGATAATATGATATATTTTGTAATTTTACATTACAATATGTTAGAAAATATTAAATGACCTATACATCTTAATGTCACAAGGTAATATTCATCACATTACCTTAATGTGACCCATTTTCCTCTCTTTTGTGCTTGTTTGTTTCCAAAAAAAAGGGGGGGGGGGTGTGGGGGTGATGTGCATCACGGGTACATCACCGCAAATTAAAGGCCCCTAAAGCTTTGTTTCAAGAAAACCAACACATCCTCAACCATCACAGTTCACAGCCTTTATTGCTTCAAGATCAACTCGATCAACAAAAATACTAAACGAGAAACGGGTCAAACTTGCAATTGAATTCTACCATTGACAATCCCAGAATTCTGGGGCTCAAATCAACAACACCACTAAAGTATTGCCAATGAAAATCAGATAACCAGCACAAAAACTAGCTTGTGATAAACTAATCAAAATATCAGCAAAGAATCCATCAGTTGAGCCAAAAACAGTGAAACCCAAATAGCCAAAAGAAGCAAATCTTTAGAACCTATGTGAAGATTCAAGCTTGCAGCGAGTGTAAACCAGGTGGGGTGGCAATTAGTGTCATGCCAACTCATGGGCTTTTGATTGTATAGGTCGACACAAACACTACACATTTATTAATCATGTTGAGATCCTTTGGCCTTGACATAACCTATTTGTTAAAGAAGTTGACATGACACAACTTGCCCAACTTCTTCTAATAAATGGGTTGTGTTGGGTAGGCATACAATCCATGTAATGATAAGTAGCGTTGTTGTCAATTTTGATGTTTATGTTAACAATATACATCATACAATATATAAATTACTAGATTCCAAACAAACCAACCAAAAACTAAAAAAAAATAATAAAAAAAAAAACAAAAAAAAAAAAACAACAACAACAACAAAAGCTAATACTGGCTTTTCCATAAAATGAAAGTGCGATCCCAGCTCCATATTACAAGCTCAATTTCCACAATAATAATTGTAACAATAGTTCATATGTTTGGAAAAATGCAAAGAGTTCTACAACAGCAACCAAAAAAAAAAGGCAAAATAAAAGCCCACAAAATCCTAACATCAATTGACGAAATATCCCCAAGGTCCATTCGGTTGGCTGGCGAGTCCTGCATCAAACATGAGTTTAAACAACAATTACACATGGAAAAAAAAAAAAAATTAAGAATGTACATTTGGACATTAATAATAAAGCCAAAATAAAAAACACTATCTATCTATCTATTTATTTATTTATAATATATCTATATATTTATAATATATATTATAAAAGTTGAATCCCACAACTTGTGAATGCACACAACAATGACAAGTAGTACAAATTTCTATCTATTTAGAATAATGTAGACAAATAATGTCACATGGCAAGTAGATATTTGTCCATAACACATCACATCCAACATGTGACAATACATTTAATTCTAAATTAATGGAATATTATAAATATTTTGTATTTAATACTCTCAAAGGTGACAGTGCCTGAATATATTATTGATAATTACTAAATAATGAACAATGTATGAATATAATTATAAAATAGAATAATTATTTTGAAAAAATTTCACTTACATTTGAAGCCCTATAAACGCTGCATGATTTTTTTTTTTTTTAATTTTTATAAATAAACGTTTTATAATGATCTAATTATTTATCCTTTTTTCTTCAAAAAAATAGAAACATATAATTATATATACTAATTAAAAGAAAGAGACTACTTTCTAAAATGATGGGCTAGACAAAAAAGAAAGAAATGTAAAGATTAAATTTTATATCTAATTATATATATATTTTTAAAATTATGCACTTTTTTTTTTGAGAAACAAAAAAATAAATAAAATTATGCACTTAAATGTTCACTATTACCAATGAGCCCTTAAATTGTTAAATGTTCACTAATTATTATGAATTTTATTCACCTAAACCATTCACCAAATTTGGAAGTCATCAGTCACGTACTATAAATATAGAAGTTATCGGTAGCTTTAAAACATCCTTTTTGTTTTTCTATATACAGTTGCCCAATCCTAGTTTCTTTATTTTTGTTTTTCTTTTTTCCATCCGTTTAGTCATTGCATTCATACATGATACAAGCATTTATCTATTATATAATTTATATTATTTAGGGTCATGTTAACAAGTGCTTTTGAGGCAATTGTTATAAACTATATTATGAAAGTTTTGACATTAGTTTTATGAGAAATATAAAAAGCTATCAACAAAATTAATTGCTTTATCACTTTCCCATAAAATATTTCTAAAAAATAACTCCTAAATCAATGCTATTAGGACATTATTTAATATTTCCCTATTATTCTATTATAAAAGTTGAATCTCCAAAATGGATGCATGCTGTAATGACACATGTCCTTTTGTCTAATTATATATGCTTTTTTAAGAAACATCTAATTATATATATTAATGAAAGGAAAGAGACTACTTTCTAAAATGATGGTCTAACCAAAAAAGGAAAGCTTATGATTATATTTTATATCTAATTATATATTTTTTTTAAATTATGCACTTAAACGTTTACTATTACCAATAATCTCTTAAATGTTCACTAATTATTATGAATTTTATTCACATAAAAAAAAAAAAAAAAAAAACCGATCACCAAATATGCAATTTATCGGTCACTATGCATATAGAAATTATCAGTAGCTTTAAAACACCATTTGTGTTCTTCTATATTCGGTTGTCCAATCCTAGTTTCTTTTTTTTTTCTTTTGTTTTTATTTATTCATTGCATTCATACATGATACAACCATCTATCTATTATAATAAAAGTTTAATCCCTAAAACAGATGCATGCTACGATGACACATGTCCTTTTGTCTTATTATATATACCTTTTTTTTTAAGAAACATCTAATTATATGTACTTTTTTTTTTATATATATAATCCTAATTATATGTACTAATTAAAAGAAAAGAGACCACTTTCTAAAATGATAGACTAGCCAAAAAAAGAAATGTTAAGATTAAATTTTAGAGTCCAAATTTGGAAGGATTGGGCGTAAAACTCATGTTTTACATAATTCAATGAGAGATTATGGTATTTTACACCATCCTACCATAGTTAATAACATCACATTAGTCTTTTAATTCAAATATGAAAATGTCATCAAATAGCCCATGGCCCACAGCCCAACCTAGAAACTCAACTGCTCGTCAGGCTAATGAGCGACCCGGTCTGTTGTTATTGAGGCCCATGGGTAGCCCACTAGTCCTGCAGTTCGGGCTGTAGGCTAGTTTTTATGCCTATGGGTACCCGGTGGGCTAGCCCAGTAGCCCAGCCAGTTAGCCCAACACATTGCCTAGCCCAATAACTCATAGTACATAACAAAAATATATAGAAGGTGTATGAAGGATTGATCTTGAGATATTATAGATGAATTTCTTAATAGAACTCCCCCAACCACTAAGATACTTAAAGTAATT
>NW_027069834.1:393806-424730 GCF_002906115.3 Quercus suber
AAAAAAAAAAAAAAAAAAAAAAAAACGAAAGAGAAAAACAAAAGATCTTGATATTATTAATTCAAACATAGAAAAATTACATATTACAATTAGAGGCTCAGGTAGGCCTGTGTTACAAGTAAATTTACAAGCTAATAGCCACCTGCTATTCCTAGCTACTCCTACAATCAGAGGCCCAGGTGGAGCCGCCCCAAGAGAGAACTAGCCAGAGGGAAGTGTCAAATCGTGCTTTTATTTGGCACCAGAAGAATGGGTGAGCTTGACACATGGTGGAGGAGGTGAAGGACAATCATGCCCTCAGGCCCCCAACCACTCCCTCCTCGGCTGGGCAGAGCTGGAACAAAGAGAGGAGCAGACGCAGGGGCTCGGGGTTCCCTCCCCCATGATGTTCCCTCGATTCTCTCCATTCCTCTCGAGTGTTGGCCATTGGAGACGGCAACACTCGAGCACCGCCCATGAGGTGAATTCATGCGCCTTCCTCGTCGGGGGTGTGCTCCGAGGAAAGACGTGAGGTTCTCTAACAACACCCCTCTGGGATACCTCGAAGGGCACCATCAGGATTACGCCTAGACTCTGCCGCACCGAAAGCCCAGTGGGGGCTGCGGCCATACCGGTTTTTTCAGTCCCGGCGACAATTCTGGCGGGGTTGTTAAAAGGGCATGTGAAGTTGGAAGAAGGTGTTTTGCTCTGTTTGTGTTGAGAGGTTCATGGGTTGTGGAGTAACCATCTACTTACTTTATATAGGGGATGGGAGTTTGGTGAGAATTAATTCATGCAGAATTCGAAAAGGGTATTATCAGCTGGATCAGTAATGAAGTCCCAATTTCCAAGGAGGCCACGGACGGTTGGACTCGTGTCAATTTACGAGGGCATTAATGAAGGCGCGTTTCCGCATCGAAGCGTTGAGCGCGGAACATGAACAGACAGGGGGCGCTTCTTAAATAAAAAAGATGGGGCCTCAAGTTAGAGGTGAGATCAATGCCACGTGTAAAGATTGTAATCTGACGCAAAGAATAATCATATCCAGTAAAGCGATCTGAGGACAAACCTGTACTTACAAAAAATTGAAGTGGTAGACAGAACCAAGGTATTGCATGGTCCTCGGACCCAAACCTATGGTAAAACTACACACGCCATTATACCTGGGTACTAGACAGAACCAAGGTATTGCATGGTCCTCGGACCCAAACCTATGGTGAAACTAGATACTTACAGGAAAAATTGAAGTGGTAGACAGAACCAAGGTATTGCATGGTCCTCGACCCAAACCTATGGTAAAACTACACACACCGATTATGTCTAATATTTACAAAAAATTGAAGTGGTAGACAGAACCAAGGTATTGCATGGTCCTCGGACCCAAACCTATGGTAAAACTACACACGCCATTATACCTGGGTACTAGACAGAACCAAGGTATTGCATGGTCCTCGGACCCAAACCTATGGTGAAACTAGATACTTACAGGAAAAATTGAAGTGGTAGACAGAACCAAGGTATTTCATGGTCCTCGGACCCAAACCTATGGTAAACTACACACACCGATTATGTCTAATATTTACAAAAAATTGAAGTGGTAGACAGAACCAAGGTATTGCATGGTCCTCGGACCCAAACCTATGGTAAAACTACACACGCCATTATACCTGGGTACTAGACAGAACCAAGGTATTGCATGGTCCTCGGACCCAAACCTATGGTGAAACTAGATACTTACAGGAAAAATTGAAGTGGTAGGCAGAACCAAGGTAGTGCATGGTCCTCGGACCAAACCTATGGTAAAACTACACACACCGATTATATCTAATACTTACAAAAAATAGAAGCAGTGACAGAACTGACGTATTGCATGGTCCTCGGACCCAAACCTATGGAAAACTAAATAAGTATTGTGCATTACCAGGGTATTAATGGTCTTCGGACTCGAACCCATAAAGAAAATAACTGCTCCGAGAAAAGCCAAAGCGTTCTCAATGTCAGGCTATAATACAACCCTCGATTTATATTTGGATGATAATAGATGGTCCCATGATGCCAACTCCAGAATGGAATACAAATATTGAGTAGAATACAATAGCAAGCAAACAAAATAAAGTATCATTAAATGAAAGCAAAATCTCAAGTATTCGATTCAAAAAGAAAGTACACGACTCCCTTACAATGCCACTGAGGCAGGAAACGAGATAATATCAAAGGAAAAAATAAACAAAGCTATCCTAGGCCGTATACTGGTTCCTTCAACTCGGTAGGTAAATCAAAAGGCTAGGGCCAAAGCTCAAGAGCTAGATCTCTGAAGGTCCGTCGGAGGACTGGCCACGTCTTGAGGTCTTTCCTGACCCTCGGTTACGACTTCCCCCAACGCTATCCGGGGCTCGACCTCCTCGGATGGTTGATCAGTTAACGGAGCATCCTCGGCGGTCTTGTCTTGACTTTCAACCAATGGTAAGGAAGACTCCTCCTCAGGAGCAGCAGGCATAATCTCGCGAATGGCAGTAGGGTAATATACCCTGTCTTCCCTTCTAAGATCAGACGAAGCATCAATCCCTGCTTGGTTGAGGGCTTCATGCCAGGTTTGAGAGCAATAATGCCTGCACACAGCAGGAACTTGAGCCCGAAGGGTGGCTTCAGTCTTAGCCACCCCTTCTGTGAAAGCCTCTTCTTGCCTCTTCCACAGAGCGCTCAGCGTCTGTTTTCGCAAAAATCGCCTCGTCCCTGGCTCGCACAGCCTCGTCCCTGGCATACTCGGCAACACCTTTGTCATGGATTGCTTTGGTCAAACTTCCCTTCATGTAGGAAATGTTCTCTTTTGGCCTTCTGTAATTGACCTTCAACATCTTGCAAGTAGACAGTTTGGTCCTCGGCTTGTTTCCTGACCACGGCTAGGTCAGAGACAGCAGTATCCCTGGCCTTCGCCATTTCTGCCAGATCCTCAGTCGCCTTTTTCAAGTCGGCCTCAGATCTCTTAAGAGTTTTGGCCGCCTCCAGGAACTTATCGCGCTCTTGCGCTAAGGCCTGACTATGGTCACCAACCTCTTCGCCCAACCTAAAAGGGCCTGGATAGCCTGCCAACAAAAACAAGCAGCTCTGTAAAGAGAAAGAAAAATACTAAGTGACAAAAATTTTGGTAAAATGAATAGGTGCCAAGGGACCTACCATGCCTAGATATTTCTTAAGGTCGAGGACAACCTCTACCCACTCATCTTCTCTAACTCAGCCATATCAATGGGAAGAAGAAGAGATTTCTCTAGGGCCTCGGCTACGAGAGCCCCCTCGTCTCCTTGAGACTCTCGTATCGACGCGTTGTCCATTAGGGGCTGGTCGTGGAGCATGGCAGCAGGCAGCCATGCTTGAGCCTGGGGCTGCTGGATGACCTTCTTGCCTTTCTTTTGATCACCGAGCTTCAATTGCTTTGGGGGTCTACGAGTCTTACCCTCCTCGGGCGAAGAATGAGATTTGCTCCCATCCATTGGCCCCTTACCCTTAGAAAGTCTTTTCCTTTTCGGATCAAGAGACTCAGTAGAAGGAGCAGCTACTATAGGGGTGGAGGATGACCTGGTTTGCATGATTGGAATCTGGGGCTGAGGTGCTGGGGGCTGGGATTGTAACTCCCCTGGTACATCCTTCTTGGAACCGCCTTCGAGCAGGTCAAGAAGATTGGTCTGGGGCTGTCTCTTTAAACCCATCTCAGCCTGGGTACCAACTCTTAAGGACTGAAGATCGGCTTCGGATAAGTGAGGATCCCCTAGGTCACCGGGAGGATCCTCGGGCTGATCAGCTAAGTTAAATACACTATACTCGTCCTCGGAGGAACTCAATTCAACCACCTTCTTCTTCTTGCTTAGATGGTCCTTCTCGGCCACCGTTACTTGCCGGGATGAAGAAGGACCTGATAGCGGAATACCTTCAGGTATGTAAGACCCCCCAGTAAAAAAAAACCGCTCTCCACCACGGTAATCTGCGTAAGCCGAGGATCACGAGCTCTAATTACGTGCTGCGGAACAGGGAATGACGTCTGAGCTGGGTCACACCCGAGGATTTTATGAGCAGCTCTGACTTGGTTGTCAGGTTCGTTCAAGAAGAGGTCCGACCTGAGAACGGTTTCCAAATCCGCCTTATTAACTAGGTGGAAGTGACGTGCAAAGGCGTGCGGATCTGCGAAAAGAAAAGCAAAACTCCTATGGTTAGTCAACCAAATCAAATATACAGATATAAAACTTGAAGGTGCTGAGACCTAGATTATCTTGTACATCGGATGCCCTACCTGGCTCCCCCTCTACGGTTGGGCAGTGAAAGCCGTCGTGCCACTCTCCCGACACTATGAGGAAGTCTTGGTTCAACCCCTTATTGGAATCAGGAAGACACTGGATAAGACGAACCCTATCGTCCCTTGTCTTCATATAATATGTCTTACCCCTCAGGTGATGAAGGTTATAACACCAATTCACATCATGGTGAGTCAGTCTCAGCCCCATTTTCTCATTCAGGGTATCTACACACCCTAGTATCCTAAACACATTCACAGCACACTGAGTGGGAGCCAGGCGGAAATGCCTAAGGTAATTGAGGGTCACCGGCCTCATAGGGATTCTCATCCCTCCTTCTACAAAAGCAACTATTGGAATTACGACCTCACTTCTCTCCTCCTAAGGTACCACTCTCCTTCTTCGCAGTACTTCAAATTTACATTATTGGGTATTCCATAGTCAACAATGAATTGGTTCATCATCTCGTCGGACTCGACCAACTTCTTAAACTTACCCATTCCCCAAAGACAACTAAAAGCTCTAAAAAAGAAAAGGAAGAGTGAAATCAAGGAAATTTGGGGTCACTAGAAAAAGAAAACTTACAGAGGTATGACGATACTCTTCAGATAGTGTGCCAGTCGAACCAAGTTCAAACTATATGCATCAATAATGATAAGCGCGAAAATGATGAAATCAGGCAAGTCAAACAGGTATTTATACTCTCCTTAATTTCCCCAAATGAAACCGCTTGCTCATAAAGGCAGAAGATCATGCCGCTGAAAGTGGGAAACGTGGTGCCGCCAAAAATTTAATGTGGGCACCCATTAATTCTCGAAACGCTAAAAACGCGCATCGGGCAGTCAAGAAGCCCCCAGCATCAGTATAAACTAAAGTGAGGCCATTCGTCCAGTGGATCCGCATGTATCAAAACCTCCTCCTCGTTCGAGGGAACGTGCAGCAGAGTTTTGAGGGGCTATTGTGGGGTCCGTGGGCCCTGATAGCCTCGGCCCATCATATAGCGGGCCCAAGGCCCATGCCGAGGAGATCAAGCTATTTCTGAGGAGAAGGGGGGAAGCCTATTCTCCTGGATCCACGCCGAGGATACCTTGTCCTCGGCCTGACAAAGGTGATTTTGGGAGAGGTTAACCCAAAGTAAGCTGTCACTATCGCATTGAATGCACTCAACCAACCCTCCTGGCCGCATTAATGGGGAGGTAACCCCTTGGCAGGATAACGTTGGTTAGAGTGAGCCACTTGAGTGCCGATAAGGCCTCTGATGGGACGGACAACCAGAAGAAAAGCGAATAGGCGATTAACAGATGGAAGCAGGAGATAGGAAGATGAAAACTATAAAAGAAGAGTAGTAAAGCCAAGAAGAAGAGGGGGAAAAAAGAAAGGAGAAGGAGAACCTTGAGGCCTCCTCGGCCACAGGCCAGGAGCATTCCATTTTTTTTTTTTTTTTTTTTTTTTTGTACAATAAATACTTAGAATTTAGAACTCTTATCTTATTCAGTCTACTGCAAAACAAATACTTATAACTTGGAACATTATCTTTTTCAATCTACCGTAAAACAAATACTTAGAACTTAGAACCTTATCTTATTCAGTCTACTGTAAAACAAATACTTATAACTTGGAACATTATCTTTTTCAATTTACCGTAAAACAAACACTTAGAACTTAAAACCTTATCTTATTTAATCTACTGTAAAACAAATACTTATAACGTGGAACATTTACCTGGTGCACCGGCCAGCACCCTAATCCTTCCCACAGATGGCGCCAATTGTAAGGACTCAATCCAATTTGAATTAAGTGTTGGGTTTCAGCCCAATAAGCCCAAACAATAAATTTATAGAGAGTGGGTTGACAGGCTTAGGTACTGGCCGTCGATCACCATGCACAAACCTTTTTTATAAAAAGGGGCTAAGTGTTTCCTTACAAATAGGGGAATGCTCCTCGGCCTGTGGCCGAGGAGGCCTCAAGGTTCTCCTTCTCCTTTCTTTTTTCCCCCTCCTTCTTCTTGGCTTTACTAGCTCTTCTTTTATAGTTTTCATCTTCCTATCTCCTGCTTCCATCTGTTAATCGCCTATTCGCTTTTCTTCTGGTTGTCCGTCCCATCAGAGGCCTTATCGGCACTCAAGTGGCTCACTCTAACCAACGTTATCCTGCCAAGGGGTTACCTCCCCATTAATGCGGCCAAGAGGGTTGGTTGAGTGCATTCAATGCGATAGTGACAGCTTACTTTGGGGTTAACCTCTCCCCAAAATCACCTTTGTCAGGCCGAGGACAAGGTATCCTCGGCGTGGATCCAGGAGAATAGGCTTCCCCCCCTTCTCCTCAGAAATAGCTTGATCTCCTCGGCATGGGCCTTGGGCCCGCTATATGATGGGCCGAGGCTATCAGGCCCACGGACCCCACAATAATCATTATGATAACTAATTTATTACCTTCACTTTCAATGATCCATAAACTTATTTAATATAATTTTTTTAGAACACTATATTAGGAATATAAGTATATAACATTATATACACCAAATATATACCTAAAAAATGAAATTTTTTTGAGAAGGCTTAAAAAATGAAATTTATACATCATTTATCATTGCTTCACATTAATATTTCTCTCTAAAAAATATAAAGATAATAAAATGTTGAACTAGTAGTACTAATAAATAGACACCTTCACTATTAAATCATGAAGAAATTATTTTTAAAGGGTATAATTCATATTTGTAGAGGGCAATGCCAATTATCAAGCCCAATCCAGATAGGAATGGACTAAGATGGAGGCCCAATACAATTAATTTGTAGAGGTGGATTATCAAGGCCAACCCATTAAGCCTCCGTAGCTTTACTTGATGATTTAAAGGAAGGAAAATGGCTTAGACAGCAGTTAGTAGAGAATAATAGAAAGAAAAATAAAGATTCTTATTCAAGTTCTTCCTCGGGCTAGCCAAGGAGTAATAGTTCTTTGGATTATACACTTTTCGGTTACACAGTTTTTAATTCCTCTCTCCCTTTTTTATTTCTTCTGTCTTCTATCTCTTGATCCCTTTCTCAAGAGGATCTTTCTTACTATATATGGCTACTAGGATTGAATCTTATCCCTCAACTTGGATGGTCGTTGATCCTTCCTTGGATACTTATCCCATCACTGCTTTGCTAGTGGTGGTAAAGTAGAATGTAAGTTGTGGGAGCACTGTTTAGGGATCATTCTAACATTAATGTGGCAGACTGAGTTGGTATAGTGCATTAAATATGGAGGTGATGAGTACTTTATCTAGAAGTTTCCTCCTCTCATTGCTTGCACGTCTCTCCTTCCTTCCTTGGCCTTCAATCCTATGGCCTTAGTGGTTTGTCTCAAGTCTCTCGAGGAGTGTCTAATCCTTGGGCGGGCCATCTTCCTTAGTTTAACTGACTGGACTATCCTGATTGTGCTAGGCCTGATCTGATGAATATCTGGGCCTAGCTACTCCTCTGGTTAAGCCCATTTGACAATCTTACTTCTATAGGCTACCCCCTCCCATTATAGCCCCCGAAACTCCACTCCTTTTGCCATTCGGGGGAGTGGGGTTTTGGTAGGAGGTGGGAAAGTTGGCATGTTTTGGGTGTGTTCTCACGTAGAAGTGTCTTTTCAACTACCATAGACACGTTCCTGATGTTTCGATATCCCCAACACTGTAATTAAATCTGCAGGCGGCTACATGTCTCCCATGTTCTACGATGTGATGAAAATCCAATCGCTGGTTTTTTCCATAGTTAATAGGTGGGAAAATTAGCACTCCCTTTTCACCCCTATATGTTAAAGAAATAACATGAAGTAAAGTCCATTTTAAGTTTAGAGTGTTCACCATTGTGACCATGATTTCTTTTTTTATGCAATAAATCTTTGATTACCTATAAAAAAAATGAAGTAATGTTGTGAAAGCATGAATAAGTTTTTATTGAATTAAAGTAATATGGATTAAGGTGATATATATATATATATATTAAAATCTCAAGAGGATAAAGAAATAGAGTATGTCATAGAAATTAGTTGAAGTAATGAATTCATCATGAAAAGTAAAAATTTAAAAATGTGCACACATATCCATTACAATTGTGCATCATTTTGACTTATATATGAGGATGTAAAATAGCAATTTGGAAGGTTTTACAACTCATGCTAATGCTCTAAGAATTTGTAGGTTTTTTGGAATTATAGTTGTTATTTTGAACCATGAATCTAAATGGCTTTTGTTTTCTAATGCTATCAATTCAATTCTAAGTTTGTGATCTACTGTCAAATATATCAATATCCCTGTTGATGATGATACTCTAAAAACTAATTAGAAAAATAATATTAATAAAATTTGAAAATCCCATGCATTGCACAGCTTACATATAGGTCATATCGTGAAAGAAATAGGAATTATGTAATCCCAATCTCAATGACAAGAAATTGGTATCCTAGACCCACACCACCAGATTTACTATTTGAAGCAAGAGAACTAAGAATTAGCTAATTCCTAGGAATAAGCAGCTCTATAGAGCTGCTTATTCATCATAGATTTACAATTTGCAGGAAGAGAATTAGAAATTAGAGCAGTTTATCAGCTAATTATTAAATAATGAATACATTACAAGAAATAACAATGGTTTCAAATATTTATAAATCAGAGGGCAAAACAGATCACCAAGTAGCACATGCATTAGTCATAGGATTTACAGGTCAATTGAAAGGATGATGGGATAATACATTAACTGAAGAAAATAGAACATGGTTAAAACAAGCATTTAAGCAAGAAGCAAATAGACAACCAGTAAAAAATGAAAAGAGGAGAAAGAATCGAAGATGCAGTAAATTCACTAATTTTTGCCATAACAAAACATTTCATAGGAGAACCAGATAAGTATAGAGAAGAAAGTTTTGATAGCTTAGTTATCTTAAAATGTCCAACATTATCATATTTTAGATGGTATAAAGATGTATTCTTGTCAAAAGTATTAGTAAGAAGTGATAGTAGTCAACTATATTGGAAAGAAAAAATTATTGGAGGATTACCTAAACATTTTGCATATCAAGTAAGAGAAAGGCTGTTCAATGAAGGACATACTGATTTCACCAATGTTACATGTGGAGATATAATCAATACAATAGAAAGATTAGGTAGTTTAAACTTGTGTAATGATATAAGATTCAAGTATCAGTTAGAAAAGAATGGAAAGTATGTAAGACAGGAATTAGGATCATTCTATGAACAATTCGGATATCCCCCACTTAAAGCTACTATTTACTATAGTCCCAAATTTTTATTAAATTTAAAACAAATAAAAACAAACGCTCCAACTTTGTTATCCAACTTTGATTATGATCATTTCAAGAAAGAGGAGAAAACGTTACTATTAGGGCTAGGGGTTGTTTTCTTTGTGGGGTTGGGGATACAGTGTAGGTCTAGGAATGGAGGATCTCGCCCAAAGTTGGAAGAAGCTGTCTCTAACTGATGAGGAGAAAACGAATGTGGATCTCTCCAGCGATAAAAGGAATAAAGGATCAGTGCTGGCAGCAAAGTTCTTTACACGGCGTTCTCTAAACATTGAGGCGGTGGCAAGAACTTTCCGGCCACTGTGGCAGACTAGAAGCAGTTTTGAGGTTAGCGATGCGGGGAATAATGTGTTACTAATAGCGTTTGAATTAGAGGTTGATGCTGAAAAGGTTTTGCATGGAGAACCGTGGGCGTTTGATCGACACCTAGTGGTTTTTCAAAAGTATGATGGATCAACTCCGATACAGGAACTTAGATTCACCACAACGAACTTTTGGGTTCAGCTTCATAATTTACCATACTCTCTCCTGACTACTGAGGCAGCGCTAAGCCTAGGGAAAACTATAGGTGTTGTCACGAAACCTAAGGATGTCTCGGAGATGAGAGGGGGCAATTTTATGCGAGTAAGGGTGGCGGTGGATATTACAAAACCCCTTTGCAGAGGAAGGTGGGTAACGTGGGACCAAACAGAGAAGGGCTGGGTCTCTTTTCTCTATGAACGTCTTCCTAATATTTGCTATTGGTGTGGCCATTTATCCCACGACGACAAGGATTGCGTGTTATGGCTTAGCAGCAAAGGCACACTTACGGCGGATGACCAACAATTTGGCCCATGGATTAGGGCGCCACAATTCAACCCTGTGAGAAGGTCAGTGATAGCAGTACAGGGTTTTGAGCACCCAGGAAGGCAGGGGAAAGGTGTTTCTGCCAATACCGGTACGACACAGGGTGGTTCTGAAGCTGGGAGGGATGGTATGACACAACTACGCACAGTGGACCTGACTGAAAGTCCGGTGTCTTCACACATGGAAACTGATGAACGTTGCAGTGGAGCGGTGAACGGCAGGGAAAAAACCGTTGATGGCGGAGTGCTTAGTTAACAGCAGAATCTCGAGTCATTAATGGGGGGCATTGATCACAATATTAATGCAGCAACGGTTACGTTCAGCCCAAAAATAAACCACAGCGGACCATCAACAGAAAGGGAAAGAATCATTAGTGGATTGCATGCACCTGAAGTTAAGGCTAATAGTAAGAATGACAGGGAGGAGGCTAGGGTTGGAATGGAAGTAATTAATGTGGCAACGTCTGTAACGCCTAACCCTGAATTCAATTTTACAGTTGGCAGGGATGGGAAGCCGGATGAGAGAGTGGCCAATGCTAGGGCAACCACGGGACGTGGAAGGGGTAAACACACAAAAAAATCTACCACGGGTCACCAATAAAAATTTACAATGGCCATTGGAGGCACATGCAGATGTGGGGAAGCAATCAATACAAGTTGGTGGACCTAAACATAAGTGCAGTTCAAACAATACTGATGCAACAGAGGGAGCGGAGAAGAAAAGGAGGATGGTAATGGAAACAGGAACACTATGTGAAATAATGGTCAGACAAATAGGAGCGGTGGAGGTTGCAGAGCAACCCTATCGAGCCCAATGACGATCCTAAGCTGGAACTGCCGGGGGCTTGGGAACCTCCGGACAGTTAAAGCCTTAGAAAAGGTTATAGAAAAAGAGAAGCCCACAGTCATCTTCTTAATGGAGACAAAATCAAACAACGATTGGATGAAGATAGTTAAAGAAAGATGCAAGCTCAAACATGGTTTCATAGTGCCAAGTATTGGTAAGAGTGGTGGTTTAGCACTATTATGGAAGGAAGACACTACTGTGGATGTTCAAACATTTTCTCAAACGCATATTGACGCATTGGTGGATGGAGGAGGGGGAATAGGGTGGTGGCATCTAACTGGGTTTTATGGTGACCCAGACACAAGTAAGAGACCTGAATCGTGGGCCAAGCTGAAATATTTGAAAGGCACATCAACCTTGCCGTGGCTAGCTATTGGTGATTTTAATGAGCTGGTTAGCATGTCGGAAAAGGAGGGAGGAAGTGCAAGGCCGAGACAACAGATGCAGCATTTTATTGATACAATTGATTTCTGTGGATTCAGAGAGGTGAGTTATATTGGTCCAAAGTTCACTTGGTTATATCAAAAGTTGGATGGTTCTCAAATCCGTGAAAGGCTTGATAGAGCATTGGCAACGACGGAGTGGTTGTCTCTTTTCCCGACAGCCAAACTGTTTCATCTCACATCCTCGGCATCTGACCACTCTCCTTTAGCCCTTCGGACAGTGCAAAAATCCTAAAAAAGAAGGACAAAGAAAATTTTTAGGTTTGAAACGATGTGGCTAAAGGATCAAAGGTGTGAAGAAGTGGTGAAAGCGGCATGGGAGGAGGGTTTATCTATAAGCTCAGAGTCCAAACTTGGGAAATGCATTGAAATCTGCTGAACTAGTCTAGAGAGGTGGAACAAGACAGTTTTCGGTCATGTAGGCAGAAAGATTGCGGAATTACAAAAATGCCTTGAGTGGATTGAGATTCAACCCACAAATCCGACTATGATATAGCTTATGCGTGACACAAGGATTGAGCTGAATGGATGGCTTGAGAGGGAGGATTCCATGTGGCGTCAACGTTCAAGACTCACATGGTTTCAAGAGGGGGATAGAAACACACGGTTCTTTCATTCAAAAGCTTCGACAAGGTACCAAAAGAACCTAATTGAAGGTTTGGTGGATGCAGATGGGATTTGGCAAGAAGAGGAGTATAGCATTGAGAAGATTGTGGAGGATTACTACAAAAATTTATTCACCACAAGCTGTCCAACTGATTTCAGTGAACTCCTAGAGGCAGTTGAGACGAAAGTAACACCAAACATGAACCAATGGCTCACTAGAGACTTTACGGCAAAGGAGGTTGAACAAGCACTTAAACAAATGCACCCACACAAATCACCAGGCTCGGATGGTTTGCCCCCCTTGTTCTTCCAACACTTCTGGTCTACTACTGGCTACGAGGTGACCAAAACGGTACTAGATTTCCTTAACTCTGGTATTTGTCCTCCCAGTTTCAATGACACACACATTGTATTAATTCCTAAGGTCAATAACCCAAGATTGGTGACTGATTTTCGACCTATTAGCTTGTGTAATGTTGTGTATAAAATTACAATAGTTAATAGACTTAAGAAGATCCTCCCTAATATTATTAGTAATACTCAAAGTGCCTTTGTAAATGGTAGACTTATCACTGATAACGTGATTGTAACTTTTGAAACAATGCACCATATTAGTCAGAAAAAGGGAGGGAGAGTGGGGGAGATGGCACTTAAACTCGATATGAGTAAGGCATATGATAGGTTAGAGTGAGAATGCCTCGATAAAATCATGGAGAAATTGGGTTTTGATATAAAATGGAGGAGGGTAATAATGCAATGTGTAACTTCTGTAACTTATGCTATAAAGATCAATGGGAACCCAAGGGGTCATATTGTGCCTATGAGGGGAATTCGCCAAGGAGACCCCTTATCACTTTATTTGTTTCTATTGTGTGCAGAAGGTTTGTCAGCATTAATAAAGAAGGAGGTAGCAGAGGGTCATATGGAGGGGATAGCTATATGTCGGGGAGGCCCAAAGCTCTCTCACCTGTTTTTTGCCGATGATAGTTTGATTTTTTGCAAGGCTTCCCTATCAGAATGCAACTCCCTACAACGAGTTTTACGAGTGTATGAGCTAGCTTCTGGCCAGCAACTGAACCGGGCTAAAACCTCATTGTTTTTTAGAAAGAACACCCCTCGTGATGTCCAAGAGGAGATAAAAATTAGGTTTGGGGCTCAAGTCATTAAACAACATGAGAAATACCTTGGACTACCATCTCTCGTAGGGAGAAACAAACAAAGTACCTTCAAGAGCATTAAAGAGAAACTTGGGAGGAAATTAGCAAGGTGGAAAGAGAAGATGCTATCCAAAGCTGGAAAGGAGATCCTTATCAAAGCAGTGGGGCAAGCTATCCCAACTTACACGATGAGCTGTTTCAAACTACCTGACTCTCTTTGTGGTGATCTCACAAGCATGATCCGGAATTTTTGGTGGGGTCAACAAAGAGATGAAAGGAAAATTGCATGGATGAGTTGGGATAAGCTTTGTGAGCCAAAATCTTGTGGTGGTATGGGTTTCAAGAAGATTAAACAATTCAATATGGCTCTCCTGGCAAAGCAGGGTTGGAGATTACAAACAAAGCACACCTCTCTGGTTTACAAAGTTCTAAAGGCTAGATATTTCCCACACTCTGATTTCCTTCATGCCACAATAGGCAACAACCCTTCTTACACATGGCGGAGTATTTTGGCTGCCAAACCACTAGTACGTGAAGGTATGAGATGGAGAGTTGGCAATGGTAGGGACATAAGAATTTAGGAGGATAAATGGTTACCCACGGCGTCCACGCATAAAGTTTGCTCACCCAGATTATTCTTAGACTCTGATACACAGGTCTGTGAACTGATTAAGCCCGAGTCCGCAAGCTGGAATACGGTGCTCATTGATGCTCTGTTTTACCCACATGAGGCAGAGGTAATTAAGGGGATACCATTGAGCTCCAGGCTCCTAAGGGACAAGCTAATCTGGACAGCATCTGCAAACGGCCTTTTCAATGTGCGAAGTTCTTATTCCCTTGCAATAAAATTATCCAAAACCGAGATGGAGGGCACTAGCTCAGGTAACAATGAGGCGAAACAATTTTGGAGGAAAATATAGGGTCTTCCTGTACCACATAAGCTGCGTCATTTTGTATGGAGGGTGTGCAGGGAGATACTACCTACCAAGTCCAACCTAGTTAAACGGCAGGTAATACAAAATGAAGTTTGTGATGAGTGCGGCATGGAGGCGGAGACCACTGAACATGTACTCTGGAATTGTCAAAAAGCAAAGGAGACATGGGCGTTTTCAAAGGTAGTTACTTCGATGGGAGGAGAGGTTTGTGGGTCTTTCCATGACTTCCTGTGGCATTTGATAATGACTGAGAGGATAGAGGAGACTAAAATAGCCCAGATCGTCACTATTGCGTGGGCTTTGTGGTGCAATCGGAATGAGGTACGGACCAGCAGGAAGTGGAAATCGGGGAGAGAAATAACTACTTGGGCAGCCACTTACCTGGAGGAGTACTCTACTGCAGTTGAAACACCATGTGTATCGATACATACGGAAGAACTGAAGAGTATATGGTCACCACCACCGAGCCCTCTGTTTAAGGTTAATGTCGATGGTGCAGTCTTTTCCACACAAGGGGCGGTGGGTATTGGAGTGGTTATCCGAGATGAAGAAGGAAGGGTAGAGGCAGCTCTGAGCAAGAGGATTGAAGCTCCACTGGGGGCCTTAGAGGTAGAAGCAAAAGCTTTTGAGGCAGGCATCATTTTCGCGAGGGATATTGGAATTCAAGAATTTATACTGGAAGGTGATTCTATTGTTATTTACAGGGCTCTGTGTGAAGTTTCTAGCCCCCCAGCAGATGTGGAACCTCTTATTGAAGGCATGCACACACTTTGTTGTGACTTTCACAGAGTGGAATTCTCTCATGTGCGCAGACAAGGAAATAAACCAGCCCATTTGTTAGCTAAACATGCTCAAAACATTGTTGATTTTAATACGTGGATTGAAGAGAATCCTTGCTTTATTGAGCAAGCTCTTATCCATGATGTAAGAACCTTTTTGCATTAGTAATGAAAGTTCAATATTCACATAAAAAAAAAAAAAAAAAAGCTAAGTTTGATGAGATAAAATACCTCCTGATCAAATTATGTTTGTTTCACTTTCTCTAACACCTCTGTGTGGTCTTTCTCTACCACCTCTGTGTGGTTTTTCTCCACCTCTGTGTGGCTCTTCTCCACCTCCAGTGTGTGGAATTTCTCTTCCTACTCTCATCGTGGGCCCTTTCCAACTAAATCTGAATTTTCCCATCAAAATATCCCCAAATCTCAGTACTCATACCCACAAAGTCATACCCAAATTTCATAAGTTTGCTCAGGGAGGCGACCATTTTTGCTCCTTAGTGGGTCTGGTTTGCTGTCTCTGTACAGCGGGTTGTTTTGCCTTTCGTGGGTCCTGGTTGCTGGAATAGCCCTAAATCCACAACCAGTGAGTGGACCGGCGCCCCATATTGGTTTAGTGGGCTTATCGTGCCCCTTATGGGTATCAATATAATCATAACCCGTTTTAAAAATCTTGCCCATTCTCTGCTGTCATTTTTGTCTGTGAATCAATTTCAGCAAGCTATGATTCTCCTTGCATGGAATTGTCGTGGCCTAGCTCAAGCTGAGTCAAAAAGATCTCTTAAAGCCATTGTAAATAAGGTATGTCCTGACTTGCTATTTTTGTCTGAGGTTAAAATTAGTTCAAATAGAGTCAAATCTCTCCTTTGTTCTTTGGGTTTCTATAAGTTAGAATCTGTAGAACCAAAAGATCTTAAAGGAGGCATCATTTTGGGATGGAAAAATGGTGTAGATGTGGAAATTGTGATGTCAAATGATAACATGATAAATGGCCTTGTTTTCTCGGACCCAATAAATGAACCATGGCTATTGTCAATGATCTATGGGCCAAGTGCAACGTTAGGGAAACAAGTCTTTTTGGAAGATCTTCAGAAGGTTGGTGAGTCTTTTGTTGGAGCATGGTTGTGTATGGGAGATTTTAACAACTTGTTGGGGCCAAGTGATAAGAAAGGTGGGAAACCAATTTCTTCATCTTCTAATGGGGGATTAAAAGGATTGGTAGATTTTGCAGGATTAATTGATGTAAAATTTGTTGGGGCACCTTACACCTGGTCCAAAAAACGCCCAGGCCTTGCCAACATAAAAGAAAGACTTGACAGAACTCTAGTTAATACTAGGTGGACTGAAATTTTCCCAAGAGCGCTACTTAAGCACTTTCCTTCGAATTCCTCTAACCATATCCCAATTGTTCTTTTCACTGAAGGAGAAGAGGGTAGTAGACCAAGACCTTTCAAATTTGAAGAAATATGGACAAGGGAGGAGGCAAGTAATCTTGTGGTGGAGAATGCTTGGAGGCTCAATGTTCCTGGTTCCCCAATGTTTAGATTATGCAAGAAGATCAAACAAGCTAAACTAGAGCTAAAACAATGGAATAGATCCTGCTTTGGCAATGTTCAATCCAAAATCAAGGAGGCATGGAAGAGTTTAGACCAAATTCAAAGATTAGACCCAAACCCATAAAACTTGGAAAAGGAAGCAAATTTGTGTATGGAAATCCAAGAACTGTTGAAAAGGGAGGAAATATTATGGCGTCAAAAATCCAGAATCAAATCACTTACAAGCTTTGACCTCAATACAAGATTCTTCTATCTAAGTACAGTGATAAGGCGAAGAAGAAATTCCATTGATTTTATGAAGAAAGAAAATGGTGAGTGGATTTCAGGGTGGGAGGAGATTGGTCAATGCTTTCAAACCTTCTTTAATAACCTGTTCTCTTCTTCAACCCCAGATATTCCTTATGATCTGAATAATTTAATCCCAAGGTGCATCACTCCAGAAGATAATGAAATGTTGCTAGCCATGCCTTCAATGGAAGAGATCAAAACAACAGTTTTTTCAATGGATTCTCATAAAGCTCCTGGGCCTGATGGAATGTCCCCCTTTTTCTTCAAACACTACTGGCACTTGATAGGTGGTGATGTTGTGGATGTTGTTTTAAGCTTCTTCCAAGGTGATTGTATGTTAAGAGAAATAAATCATACTTTTATCACCCTAATCCCTAAGCATGAGAGGGCTGCCATGGTTAACCAATTCAGGCCGATTTCGCTCTGTAATGTGTTATATAAGATAATTTCAAAATTATTAGCAAATAGATTGAGACCACTCCTCCACAAGATGATATCTCCCTGGCAAGCTGCCTTCATTCAAGGTAGAAAAATACAAGATAATAGCATAATAGCCCATGAAATCATTCATGCTATGAGAAAGAAAAAAGGTAAGGAAAAGTGGATGGCAATTAAACTTGATATGGAAAAGGCTTATGATAGATTGGAATGGCCTTTTATTCTCAACTAGCCTCAAACCCGTGCGATGCACGGGAAAATTATTGAAATGATACACATAATTGTATTTTCTCTAATTTATTCAAAATGAGGCATGTGCCTTAAAAAAAAAGAAAAAAAGAAAAGAAAATAAAGAGATTATTGAAGTAATGAAGTTTGATATAAATTCAAAGAAAAGAAAAGAAAGTGAAGTAATGAAGTTTGACAAAAGTAAGAGCCAATATGCCATAATTTTCATTTTATAAAAATTATTACACTAATAATTATACATATTAAGCATGCATTACCACCATGTCAAAATATCAAAGCTTGTATAAGAAAGATTAAGGGCGTCAAAACTCAGAACAGCTATTGGTCACATGGCACATCTGACATTCATCCTTTAAGACAATTATATTAATGACATTGTAGTGTTGAATTGGTACATCAATTTATGTCTGTGCATAACATCAAGTTTATGTTATTCCCAGTAAACTTTTTTGATATGAAACATTGGCTACACCACACCATATAATCCTTCTAGATGAGGAAATAATTTTAATAACGAAAACTCACATCACATCCCAATAAATATTTGATTTGTTATTATACATGGCTTCCACTTGTCATGAATGACAATGATCATTTATTGTATACATTGCACCACCGTATGTTGTAGTCTCTTTTTTCACCACAAGACAGGGCAAAGTTAAATCGTGGTCTCAAAGTACAATAAAAAGTGGTTTCCAAGCTCTTGGCTGGGTTCTTCCTTTCCCATGGTGACTTATATGCTCCCAAAAGTGTAGAGCTCACACACCTTCGGGGAAAAAAAAATCTTATTAATTTCCTCAAAGAAATAGAAAAGAAAATTTCCTCTTAATAAATTAAATAATTTCTTTCTCTAGTTTCACCATTCAAAAGTTGAATTTAGTAAATAATCATATAACCAATTGCTGCACAAAAATAAAACTGGCAACGTCATCTTCATCTAACACATATATTAGGTAACTTTAATACAATGCTTTATTATGTTAATAATGAAAATCTATACAAAGCTAACAAAAGAATTATAAAAAAGATAAAGATAGAGATAATTTAGTAGAAATATATATATATATATATATATTTTTTTTTTTTCAGAGTTCTATCCTAGTATTGATTTCTATTCCATGTAGGTGTAGCAAAATTGTTATTTATTTATTTTATAATCATTACCAAGTGAGACTCACGGTTTTATATTATAGTTGTAGCCTTTTAGTACGTTTTTGTCTAATCCATCAAGTTTGTGTGTTCAGATTACTATTTAATGAATCAATGTAGATATATATATTTTTTAATCGTTGCTAAGTGAGACCCATGAGTTTTATATATAGAGTTGTAGCAGGAGTAGAAGTCTACTACTACTGCTTCTCCAAAAAAAAAAAAAAGTCTTATACTACTACTAGGAAAGGTACCGTGGATTCACTGAATTAAGATTTTTTTTTTTTTTTGGTCAGGGAGCAAATAAGGTGTTTTGGGTTATTATAATATTATTAGTCAAAAATTTGAAAGTTCACCCACCCTCACCACCTGTGACGAATAAATTATTGGATATACATATTTAAGTGGAAGTTCCACCGGGAGAAAAAGTAAGATAGTAAAGAAATTAATATAATGTTTACCAAAAAAGAAATTAATTTAATATAATATAATTGGACTTAAACTTATAAACTTAAGTTTTAAGATAAGTGTTGTCCTTATATATAATATTAACTAGTGTTTAACCCGCGCAATGTGCGGAAACATTTTACATATTAATTATGAACTTTGCATCTTACATAAACTTAGTTATCATACTTTCACTATATACATTCAAACTTAAATAATGTAGTGTATTTAAGTATATAGTGTTTACAAAAAGAATTTGACTTTAAGCAACAACAACACCAGCAATTATGCAGCTACTTAAGCCTCCAGCAGCAGCACCAACATGAGTTATGTAGCAACTTAAGTTGAGCATTATTGCCACCAATCATGAGCATTGGTTCAGCCATCATAAATCCTGAAAATCAGTCTCATTCTAGTAAAACCTAAACATAGGAAAACATTGCATCAAATCAAATCACTACCAAACTCAAGGAGAATATTTTGCAATAATAAATCATAACAGATCATATTTAACCCGTGCATCAAAACTTTCCTTGTAACTTGTATATTAAAATATAGTGAACTATTTTATTACTTAACAATATAGAATATGTTAAGAGTCATCAAGCAACACCTGTGATGCTGCTGCTGTGATTTTGCTACTGAAGTTGACTTGCTGCCATAGCTGTTATTGTTGATGTTGCCTAACATACGCCTGTCCTAAGCCGCTGCATTAGAGTTAGGGAATTGTTAGTCTTTTACCATAAAAGCTGTTAACATCTATTAGTTGCTGTCAGTTAGATAAATAGGTTGTTAGAATGCAATATATATTGCTTTACTTGGAATAGCTTTGAATACTCAAGAAAACTGGATATTAGTGGTTCGCTAGAGTGGTAATTATAAGGACCATTGAATGAAATATGCAACAGTTTCTCTCCTAATCTTCTCTATTCTCTCTAAATCTTATTTCTCATTCTTGGAGGCCAATTGCCTCAAATTAGGTATTTCTCATAGATATGAATTACATATTATGTTAAAGCTCTAAGCATAAAAGTTTGTGGAAAGTAAAAGAGACAATAATAATGGATTGTTATAAAGTTAGTCTAAAAGGTTTGGCAATGTGTAGTAGCTAATATTTATTTGCACATAGGCTATTAGATTTTCTATCACACATTTCAACAAACATTTGCCATCTAAATATGCTTCAAAACACAATTCTTATACATGGATAGGAGACGTTAGTTAAGAACTCAATCATGGATACCTTTATTTTATTTTTTGCGAACACATGGAAGAACAATTGAATGTATGAGGACATGACACTATTTTCTATTATACTAATTTACAATAATACTTTATGCTCACAGTGAAGCAGGTTACCCAGCACATATCTGATGAGCCAGGAGAGAGGTACCAATCTCCAAAGGATTTGTAAAAAGATCAGAGAAAGGGAAAAAGTAAATAAATTGCACGTCTGCCAGGGGCATGACCATCTATCTCTTTTTCTTCCTTCCATGTAAAGAACTAACTTCTATTAGTCACTGAATTTCAATTTAGCTATTTTTAAGTACTAATTTACGGTCAAGTGCTGGTTTCTTCTTGGCATTCTCTATTTTTTAAAAAGAGTTTTGAGAGAGGGCTTGTATTTCATTCTTTTGAATCAAAGTAGTGTAAATCTCATTCATAACTCTAATGTGAGTCCACTTTACAACTATAATTAAACATATTCAAGGCAATTCATCAAATGACAAAACACCCAACTCTTACTTTTTAATTAGCACATGTTGTTGCTTTCAACAGTATAAAGTTAAATTTTAATCGAGAGCCAAGCTAGTTAGTACAATTAAATCTTCAAATTGCTTCAAAAACAAATCATGAACTTATGCAAATTTTCTCTTGCCCAAACAAGTCCAGGAAATTAAAGGGTTGAGAATAACAAAAATATTTACATGAATATATGCATCATAAAATTTAATTTTCCACCTTAACTTGCTTCTACTTGGTAGGAAAACACAGGATTAGGCTTCACATGTCATTGAAGATTGGGTATGCTTGGTTTCTTTTCCAGGATATGACAAAAATAACACATGGTTTAATGCCACAATTCGTATACTTAAATTATTAAGGTTTTTAGTTGGTCAATTAGTACATGTATTCAAATTGATAAAATCAAGAAAAAGGAAATATGTGTGGATATTTGAGCCTCAAGAGAGTCAGGGCGTTCTTGATCCTCATTGAGACTATAAAGCTATTTCCATTAAAATTTAACATAGGAAGTAAAAGTTTAATTTATATCCACAGTTCACTACACATGATTACATGAACAAATTGCAGTACTGGAGTCTCCCCCATCTCAGCAAGTTATTGATCAATTTTTGAGAAAACAAAAAAGGAAAAAAAAAAAAAAAATCAATTGTAGGTTTCTATGCCCAATTTAAAGTATATAGAACACATACAGCACATTAAAACACACAGATACACGAAGGAGTAAAATCTCATAGATCATTTAATCTAAAAATAAGATGTCAAAATCTCAAACACGTAAAAGCAGCAAAAGAAACATCACAAATTTATGCATAAAGCCATGCCTTATATGACTTTTAAATAATCCAAATGCAGCAGTATTAAAAGCAATTTTAAGGATTATTCCCTACTCTTAGTGGCTTTTGCAACATAAAAATCACAATCAACACATATACATCTCATAAAGAACAAATAACATATTTAGGGGGAAAAAAAGATCATATTTAATGTATAAATTTAAAAATAAAGAGGAAACTTTACTGTTAGCAGTCCTGGCGAGTCATTGGTGGGAGGGTACACATTGGCAGGAAGCTGGCTTGACAGAGGGGCTGACCTTCATATTTCTATCTCCCTCTCTCTTTATTTATCTCATTTTGTTCTATGTTTAAAGTTTATATTAACGGTTATGGGCTCTCATTTTAAGGTTTTTTTTCTTAGATAAAGTGTGGATTGGTAGGTTTTAATGATTAGGAGTGTAGATATTAAAAAATTCAGGTGCTAAGGAAAAGCAATTGTAGTAAATTATAGACAACAAAAACCGTATTTGGGGAAGGAAAAGTATTTGAAGAGGATAATTAACAATGTTATGCTTAAACTTAGTTATACGGTGTTGCAAAGAAGAAGCGGAACAGAATTCTTTCAAATATCTAAAACATACAAAATGCTAAGAAAAAACCAAAATGTAACCGAAAAACCTTTATCAAAACCATAAATAACCGAAATGCCTAGATCAAAACAAAGCAAATACCCAAACTGCCAAACATAAATCATAGCTATCGCAAGATTTTGGTGGTTAGAGTCCGACAGTGATGCTGGCCTAAGATGTCTCCCTATCTCCCCTTATGCATACGTTTTTTACATTTCATGCCAAACGGTAGGAAAAACAATGGCAGAACCCATCTATTTTTTGAAAGGGGTCAAAGAACAACGGTTGACAATTCAGATTTTAAACAGTTTAAAACAGAAACGTATGTATATTGGAGATTTAATATGATAATTTGTAAACTAAATGCAGTGGTGAGAAGTTTCAGCGAAAAAGACTATTTGATGTAAAAAAAGAGTGCTAACCTTTAAAAAATAATGTTGCAGAGAAGAGATGAGGCAGAGCAGCAAATCATATGGCAGTTGCAGTTACGATTACATTGTCCTCATTAGCTTGAATATGAATATCAAGATCAAAAACTCAGGTAAATAATTCCTTAATGTGCAGTAACACAGAGTTTAACAAAATCTTCACTCTAAACTTCAGATTTGGCAAATAAAATCAATCTGTAAAGAAAAAAGCTTGCTAAAACATGCAAATCAGAATCAATTCAAACACAAATACACTAAATGGACAAAATCTAATACGAAGTATGAGATTAGTAGAAGGGAAATCAGACCATCCTAACCTATCAGTTTGTTCTAGCAGCTCTTCTTGGAAGTTACCCAAGTGTTGTAATTGACAAAGATCTCAACAAATCTGTAATTTCAATAGAATTACAGGGTCAGAATTAAGCTTTCAGATTTAACTATTAAAATCATGGGTGACACTCCCAATATCTTCAAAACAGAAGGCAAATATGATAAATTAGGTATAAAATATTAAATTATATGAAATAAAATTCTTGGTAAATTAACTTAATAACTAAATAGAATAGACTGAAAATAACATAAGAAAGGCAGAATTTTTTAATAATAAACAGATTTTGAAAATTAACAAAACAAAACTCACAAACATAATAATAAATGATTCTAAAATACATTCATAACTGATTGTGCATGATGTGTGGAGAGCAAAACTTCATCTTTCTTTGAATTATAAGTTGAAATCCAAAATCAAAACAGCCCAAATATACTAATTTGATGTGAGGAGAGGAAGGAAGGAAGGAAGACAGAAAGGCTATCGTTAGAAGCCTAAACGAAAGCTGAAACCGTAGAACAGGAAGATGAAACCGTGAGCGAAACAGTAGAACAGAAGCTGAAACCATGAGAATCAAAAAGTGGGGAAGGGGAAAGGGAAGGGACTAAACCTGAAACAATGAAACAAAATGTGGGACTGAGAGACAGGAAGTTGTAACCGTGAAAAAACATTAGGTTTGACAAAGGGTATTAGCTGAAAAGGCTTTGGGTGTGGGCTTGGGCTTTATAATGGGTTTGGGCTTTATAATGGAATTAAATGTAAAAGAAGTGAGCTTTAAAGTGGAGACATGGCTGGAAATAATTTTAGTTTTATTAGGATTTTAAAATTGGTAAAATGTATTTTAAAATTAAATTAAAAATTCAGAAAAGATGATGGAAATGATGTGGCTGCTGACGTGGCTTAATGTGAGCGTAGCAACATTAGTAATATATAGATTAGTATTTTCTTTAAAAAATTCATCATTTGTATTTGTGAGAGTGTTTTTTTCTTAGCACACAGGCCCAAGTAGAGACAAGGATCTCGATCCCAAATATTTGTTGTTTTGGTGGACTGAGCTCAGTTCACTGCAGCTAAATAGGGTTGATTACAAACCAAGTTGTGCGCAAGTCACATAAAATAAAGCTCCTCAAGATGAAAAATGTGATTCCTCCTAAGCAATAAAATACCATTATAAGTGTTTTAGTCTCGTAAAATGACCGTTTACTCTTACGAAATAAGTCAAATAAGTGTTCATAATATTCACAATGAGAAGGAGATTGAAATAGAGTATTTAAGGCTTATCTTTTATTGTATAAACATTTAAAAGAGTTCATTCACTTAGGACTCCGGGCGTACTGTCGTGGGATCCGGGGTGTACTAGGCCTATAAGAACCCAGAATGCTGGTTCTCTGAACTATATGATCTTTCTCCATGCTTATTATGCAATAGAGTTTTATCCTCTCCCTTTACTTCTATAGGCCTTGTATAAAAACACACTATACAATACACATATCTTCAAATAATTGTTAGTTTCTTAGATTAGGATATACATTTTAATACATATACATCTATGTAAATGAATTTCATGAGAATAATTTAGCCACGAGGATCCTGGCCCTAATTCTCACAGACTTAGTGCTTTTGTACAAGACTTGTGGGATTTGGAGCTCAAGTTCAAGTGGCTTTGCTTGGGCATTGCCTTTCAAGATAGTTAGGTGAGAAGGATTTTTGTGGGAGAGAGTGATATCTGATGTGTGCATGTTTTGGCATATGTCTCTTTGGAGGCTAAGTGTGTCCAAGGCCCAAGTTGAAGTGAGGACCCTGGTAAAAAGACTCAGCTTTTGGCTGAGTAAAAGGAAAACTAGCAAGCAAGAATGTATGTATTGAACAGCAGGAAAGCAGCAAAGGAAAACAATGTAATAAAGAAACACACGAAATAATTATTAAGGATCCTCCAGTCAGTATGAGATATTTCATTATTTTTCTTAATTGTAGATTACAATATGCTCACTAAGATGTGATACAAGGTCTAAATAAGCTCAAAAATTACAGACTTAGATGGCTATCTAAGCCTCTAAGACTTGTGAAGTTTGAATCCTTTTGAATCCAAGTATGTACTAGTGGCTGTTTCTAGGATACCGGGAGATATTTCCCTACTTTCTTTGAGTTTTTGACAGAGTTTTCTCCATGATTCTACTGTGATTTTCTATTGCTGAATCCCCCCTTGATGTTGGCTACTTCCCCTTTTTTATAATGTCATTTTTGGTTGTTTCCCTAAAAGTCACTTGCTGACTTTCCATTCCGGGGCGTCCTCAGGTAGCTAACCTTCAATCTCTCTTCTTTCAAGGCTTTTTCCTTTTAGACTCAGCTTTTTGGTTGTCATTTTTCCCAAGTAAGCAGAATCCATTCCTGCTGGGTTGAAGGTTTTCCCAGCCACTTCCCCTTATAGTTCTTCATTCTGGGTTCCCTGAGGTGCCAACTTTTTGTTCATGAATTGTCACTCTCCAAGCTTTTTGGTTCTTTGTTGTACCATTGGGTGCTTGAGAAAGACATATCTATTCTTCGTTTCTTGTATTTTGTGGTACCCCTTTTGAGCTGTCTCAATCCCACTTTAGCTGTGCTGCACGTCTTGAAGATCCTGAGCCTTTAGCAGCCTCTAGGTATCCCGGCCCAGTTCTTTCACTAGATTTTACTGGATTTTTAATGGCTTTTTTTTTTGGAAATATGAACATACATAGGGCCTTGACTTTGATTCTTCTTGCTGCATATCCTCTTGCCTAACTGAGATCCTTGCTACACGTCCTCTGATCGGGATCCTTGCTGCACGTCCTCTGACCTGATCGAGATCCTCTTCTTTTTTCTTTATTATTATTATTATTATTATTTCTTTCTTTTTTTCTTCTTTTTGGAACTTTGGGCCTTTATGGTCATTCTTAACTTCATGAATCGGGCCTTCTTTTGTTAAGGCCCATGGTCTTTCCTTATTTCTCATGGAATGGGCTTTCTTGTGAAATTTTGGCCCTCAACATTAGCCCCCCGAGCTCGTGGGTTATCTGTAGCCCACGTGCAAGAAAATAAATTTTTCTTGGACACTTTCCTAGTTTGTAGAACCAATGTGTTGACCAAATAATTCTTGAGGAAAACTCCAAAGGATTTGCTACACTTCCTTCATGGAATGAACTAACATGTTGCCAAAGACTAGAATCCACCTTTGTGTTAGTATTAAGCTGTAGATTGGTATTCAATTTTTCATAAAACAAATCTATTTTGTCAAGCCGACAATGAAGAATTCATATATAGTCAAAATTATATTGGTATTGCATTTGATGCCAAGAGTATATTTCCAGCACTAGTGTTTTTGCTAGCAATTGTAGGATATGCTTTTTGAAAGTAGCATAGAAAAATTAAATCTCAATATAAGATAGCATTGCTTTGTCAACAAGATTTTGTTTGTTTTACAAAATAGGTTGAGTGAAGGAAGCCCCCATGAACTTTGCCAAAGATATTCTATGCATTGTAGTACATGCTTGCTATGGCTAAGGTGAATAACACCTAGATGTTTGCCACATGAGATTTTTAGTCCATGAATAGTGACTTACCAATGAGACCATGATATCATAAGTCATTGAATCATATAAACATGCTGATTTAAAGTCTAATCAAGGCTAGCTATTCTTCTCAAAATGTATTAAGAGACAGAAACTTCCCTGAGTACATGGCTTAGAGGGCTTAAGAACATCTCCATGCCTTGCTTTAGCTAAAGACCTTGCTCTTCTTGTGGATGCTCTTGATCTTTGCCTTATTCTCTTTCCAAATTATGAGAGGTTGTATAATATTTCAGATTGCAACAAATTATTCACATATCATGCCACCGATTATATTGTTGTTGAATTGCTACAATCCATATAGCTCATGAGCCAAAGAAAAATAACAGTGGCTGAACTTATGTACAGTAAAGTTTGCACTAGACTTCTCAATTTTTATCAAGTGAAAGAGATATCTAAGGAAAATAGTATCTTAGCCCCCAGTGTATGCACTGGAAAAGCCAATTGCCAAATAAGATATAGCAATAAAAAACTACTTCATGTATATGAAACCATGTGAGGATTTCAACCACACAAGAATTCAAAATTTTGATTTTTGATAATTGGTCAAGTAAGAAGACCAAAAAATTAGAATTTTCATTTTAATCTACATAAATAAAGTATTAGTTCATGGTTGATACCTCTTGCACAACATTTTACAATGTTTTGATATATTCAAACATAGTATTGATGAGTGGGCTTACCAAAAGGGTACCTTTCTTTTGTTGAGTCAAAGTACCTCTAAGCCTTTGGTGAGTTTGCACCTTGTAGAAGGAGGGAAATGTCGCTAGCTAGTTTGCAATGTCATTGACTAATCTCTTTGTATAGAGACTTCCAAACGTATCCATGCTTTTGCAGCTTCGAGTGACGTACATTTAGAATTTTTTTTAAGTTATGCCTTCCTTGGTTCCTTAGGCTCCCTTGAACCAATTTCTTTCAAGGAGGTCAATCTTGAGCACTTTATACACCCACTTTTGGGTTTTCATACCCACTCGAGGCTCTTTTTCTTTGTACCCCTTGTTGGGCCTTGCTTACAATTTGCACCCTTTGTTGGGATGTGCTACGGCTTGTACCTATTGCTGGTACATGCTACAGCTTGTACCCATTGCTGGTACATGCTACAAGTTGTAACCATGACTAGGATATACTTACAATCTGCACTTTTACCTCTTGCTGCTACGTGCTACAGCTTGTACCAATAAACTTTTGCTTTTGACGATTTTCTTGGTCGTACTTGGAAACTTTTGCTCTTGGCCAATTTCTGGGCCATGTATTTAGAAAATTTATTCTAGGCCAAGTCTTGGGCCAGGTACATGGAAAGTTTGCTTTTCCCAAGTCCTAGGCTATGTCCCTTGGAAATATCTGTTTTGGTCAACTCCTGGGCCGGGTACATGGAAAGCTTGCCCTTTCCTAAGTCCTAGGCCATGCCACTTGGAAAAATCTGTTTTGGTCAAGTCCTGGGCCAGGTACATGGAAAGTTTGCCCTTTCCCAAGTCCTAGGCCATGCCACTTGGAAAAATTTCTATTTTGATCAAGTCCTAGGCTAGGTACATGGAAAATTTGCCCTTTCCCAAGTCCTAGGCCATGCCACTTGGAAAATTTGTTCTAGCCAAGTCCTGAGCCAAGTACATGGAAAGTTTGCTCTTTCCAAGTCCTAGGCCATGTCACTTGGAAAAAATTTGTTTTGGTCAAGTCCTAGGTCAGGTACATGGAAAGTTTTCCATTTCCTAAGTCCTAGGCCATGCCACTTAGAAAAATTTCTATTCTACCCAAGTCCTAGGCTAGGTACGTGGAAAGTTTGCTCTTCCCAAGTCCTAGGCCATGTCACTTGGAAAATTTGTTCATGGCTATTGAATTTTTCAATCTTCAGAAAATGTTCCTTCACTGCCCCCCCACTCTCAAGTAAGGTCACTAAACTGATTTCTTTTCTTTCCTTCAGAGGGTTAAGGATTTGTTTCCTTCTCCAAGGATCTTCTAAAATATCCTCTCTTGGTTGTGAACAAATCCTTCATGAAAATACTCTTCTTTTATGAGTCATTTGAAGTTGCTCTCACTGGTGAACTGGTGGCTAGAAGGAGCTCCATCAAGATGATTTTTTTATGGTGTTTTCTTCAGGTGGGGGATCCTCTTACGGGGATCCTGGAAGAGGAAGGCTTCCTCTGGCCATACTCGTTAGAGGCTGACTTTACAAACCTCATAGTTTGTTTCTTTACAAGTATCTCTACCGCTACTAATTTTTTAGAGATCTTCTCACCCAATAGGTACTCCTCTTCTTTGAGGAACTGGGCCAATGAGTCTGCTACAGCCTAGCTCTTGACAGCTCTGAGGATCCTTCAGACCCATATTGTATTAGGGAATTAATATTAGCCACTAGACCGCTTTTCAAGATCGCAAGGGCTAATGGACGAGGGCTTTTATTGGATAAGAGCTCATCACCAATAGGATTTGGTGGTATGAAAAGTAATGATTCAGTTGTTGAGATGCATGACCACCAAACACGCCCACTCTATGTTAGGATACCTCATTTCGATGTCCTTCAATGCTCTGTATGCTTTGGGATCGGGATCCGAGGTACAACAATAGTGATTTTGTCATGACCTAGTACCCATAAGGTAGCAAATGACTCATGATTTGTTGAAGTTCTATGAAAGACATTTGGTTGCTCAGCTCCCCATATGAAAACTGTTGAGGTCCAAAATTTCACAACAAAGCCCATTCCATAAAAAAAATAATAATAAAGAAGGCCCAATTCGTTTAGCAAGAAGAATCGACGTCAAGGCCCTATGTATGTTCAGATTTCCAGCAAAAAGGCCATTAAAAAGTCCAGCAAATTCTAGTGAAAGAGCTGGGACGGGATCCCCAGAGGCTGCCAGAGGCTCGGGATCCTCAGGACGTTCCGGGATCCTCAGGACGTGCAGCACAGCTAAAGTGAATTAAAGCAGATTTGAAGAGAGAAAAGAGAAAAAAGGCACGCGGACCTTATGACCCAGACACGCAGTGGAAGGACAAAGCAAAACGCAGGAGCTTTGGTTCCAACCATTTGAAGAAAGAGACAAGGAAAAGTATGACTGGAAAAGCTGGAGCAAAAGCCAAAAAGCCTCAGGTCAGCCAACGGGAAAATCTAGAAATAGGAAGCTAGCTGGGAGACTTTCATCTGGTCGCAACAAAAAGAAAGAAACTATGAAGAAAAGGAAACGACATGATCCTGAAGCAACCAGGCACGGGACAAACTCTAAGGGGCAAAAGGGAGAAATCACCAGTACCCCAGAGCTCGATCTGTGTTATAAAAGAAGGCATGATGCAGAATAGAAGGAAGGAGGGGAATTGTTAAGATAACTCTGTAAAACTCAAGAAAAACAGAGGAACCGCTCCCGGTATCCCAGAGACAGCCACTATAGCATATGCTTGGATTCAACAAATTCAAACTTTGCAAGTCTTGGAAGCTTGAATAGCTATCAAAGTCTGTAACTTTTGAACTTAGTTGAACCTTGTATCATGTGAATATAGAACTATAGGAAAAGCTCTGTAAAAACAAAAGAAAACAGAGGAACCGCTCCTGGTATCCCAGAGACTGCCACTATAGCACATACTCGGATTCAACAAATTCAAACTTTGCAAGTCTTGGAAGCTTGAATAGCTATCAAAGTCTGTAATTTTTGAACTTAGTTGAACCTTGTATCACGTCTTAGTGAGCATATTGTAATCCACAATCAAGAAAATAATGAAATACCTCATATTGATTTGAGGATCTCTAACAATTATTTCGTGCATTTCTTTATTGCATTTTCTTCCTTTACTGTTTTTGCTAAAATCCTTCTCATCTAACTATCTTGGAAGGCAAAGCTCAAGCAAAGCCACTCGGACTTGAGTTCCAAATCCCACAAGTCTTGTGCAAAAGCACCAAGTCTGTGAGAATTGGGGCCAGGATCCTCGTGGCAGAGTTCAATCCTCATGAAACTCATTTACATATGTGTATGTATTAAAATGAATATCCTAATCTAAGAAACTAAAATTATTAGAGATATGTGTATTGTATAGTGTGTTTTTTTATGAAGCCCATAGAGGTAAAGGGAGAGGACAAAGCTCTATCGCATAATAAAACATGGAAAAAGACCATATAGTTTAGAAAACCAGAGCTTCTGGGTTCTTTACAGGCCAAGTACGCCC